>NW_027488595.1:300000-600000 GCF_050948215.1 Halictus rubicundus | reverse complement strand
CTCTATCCTATCCTATCCTCTATCCTATCCTATCCTCTAACCTATCCTATCCTCTATCCTATCCTCTATCCTATCCTATCCTCTATCCTATTCTATCCTTCTCTATTATCCTATCCTCTATCCTATCCTATCCTCTATCCTATCCTATCCTCTATCCTATTCTATCCTTCTCTCCTATCCTATCCTCTATCCTATCCTATCCTCTATCCTATCGTATCCTCTATCCTATCCAATCCTCTATCCTATCCTCTATCCTATCCTATCCTCTAACTTATCCTATCCTCTATCCTATCCTCTATCCTATCCTATCCTCTATCCTATTCTATCCTTCTCTATTATCCTATCCTCTATCCTATCCTATCCTCTATCCTATCCTATCCTCTATCCTATTCTATCCTTCTCTCCTATCCTATCCTCTATCCTATCCTATCCTCTATCCTATCGTATCCTCTATCCTATCCAATCCTCTATCCTATCCTTTTTTTTTTTTTTTTTTTTTTTTTTTATCGTGAGGAAATGTTTTATACATACCCCGACTTCCTGGGGGAAGCCGGGGTTATGTGGGATTCTCTCCGGGGGGCGGGGCCCCCGGAGACTACCCACTAAAACCTCACGCCCACCTAAGCTACACGGGAGGTGCCTGGATCACGCGAGTACTCAACAGGACACCCCCCAGCTATCATCATACCCCGGGGGAGGGGGTTAGCCTCCCCCACTGCCTACGCTATAAGACTCCGGGCGGAGGGACCCGCCCGGTGTCCCCATCCCTGGAGCCTTCGGATTGGGCTTCCCGAGCCCCAGCTCGGTCCACCCACAGCACCCGGAGTCCTCGTGCCCCGCTCGGGGCCAGTGTCCCGAAGGAACCAGCCCCGGCCAGAGCAAGAGGACGCCGCCACCGGAAGGAAGGGCCGTCGGAGGCGCGATCCGGCACGCCCCGACCCTTCCTTTCCCCAAAAAACCCCCCACGGTCCCCCTCCCCTATCGGGGGGAGGGGGGACCGACACCCCCCACTAACCGGGAAACTATCCCGGGGGGTGTCGGCCAATCACGGGGGGAGCTACACTCCCCCCGGGGGCCCGGGTCAGCTCGCACCCCGGGCCACCAAATTCAGCGCCCCCACAGGTGGGGGCGAAACAGGGCGCGGGGATACTCCCCGCGCCAAACCCCCTCCGCCCCCCACTCCCGGGGGCAATAGTTGACGCGGGGGAGACCCCCGCGCCCTCCCATCCCTCACCGCCCCCCTCGTGGGGGGCACACGCCGGCGCGGGGGTCGTCCCCGCGCCCACACCCTCCTAGCGGAGCCCGGGTCCCGTTCCCGGGCCCGCTCGGCGGCCTCCTTCTGCTTGATAACTTCCTCGCAGAAGGAGGCCACCGCATTCCACGACCCCACGCTGTCGACCATGTGGTCGACCACGGTCGGCAGCGCGAGGTCCCACCCGCCCACTGCGGCTCGCAGGACACGGCGCGGCCCGGCCCAAGCAGGGCACTCCTCCAGAGTGTGCCGCGCCGTGTCGACATCTTCGCCGCAGTGGTGGCACTGCGCCGTCGGCTCCCGCCCCATTCTGTGCAGGTACTCTCCAAAACAGCCGTGGCCGGAGAGCACCTGCGTGAGGCGGAAGGTCAACCTTCCCCGCCTCCCGCACCATATATAAAATATGGGCAGGAGGGCCCGGACAATCGGACGTGTGGAGGGCGTTAGCAGCGCCCTCCACTCCGATAAACTTTCCGTCCGGGCCTGGCGATTCTGGCCCTCGAGCTCCTCCTCCTCCTCGCGCGTGAGTTCCACCCCCGGCGGGCGGCGGAAGGAGCGGGCGATGTGGTATAGCTTCGCCCGCTCCGCCGCCACCACAGTGAAGGGTGGAATCACGGCGAGGAGATCCTCTATCCTATCCTCTATCCTATCCTATCCTCTAACTTATCCTATCCTCTATCCTATCCTCTATCCTATCCTATCCTCTATCCTATTCTATCCTTCTCTATTATCCTATCCTCTATCCTATCCTATCCTCTATCCTATCCTATCCTCTATCCTATTCTATCCTTCTCTCCTATCCTATCCTCTATCCTATCCTATCCTCTATCCTATCTTATCCTCTGTCCTATTCTATACTCTATACTATCCTTTCCGCCAACCTATCCTATCCTGTCCTCTATCGAATCCTATCCTCTATCCTATCCTCTATCCTATCCTATCCTCTATCCTATCCTATCATCTATCCTATCCTGTCCTCTATCCTATAATATCATCTATCCTATCCTATTCTCTATCCTATCCTATCCTATCCTCTACCGTAGCCTATCCTGTATCCGATCCAATCCCCTATCGTCTCCTCTATCCTATCCTATTCTCTATCCTATCCTCTATCCTATCGTATCCTCTATCCTATCCAATCCTCTATCCTATCCTGTCCTCTATCCTATAATATCATCTATCCTATCCTATTCTCTATCCTATCCTATCCTATCCTCTACCGTATCCTATCCTGTATCCGATCCAATCCCCTATCGTCTCCTCTATCCTATCCTATTCTCTATCCTATCCTCTATCCTATCCTATCCTCTATCCTATCCTATCCTCTATCCTATCCTATCCTCTATCCTATCCTATCTTCTATCCTATCCTATCCTCTATCCTATCCTATCCTCTATCCTATCCTATCTTCTATCCTATCCTATCCTCTATCCTATCCTATCCTCTATCCTATCCTATCCTCTAACCTATCCTATCCTCTATCCTATCCTCTATCCTATCCTATCCTCTATCCTATTCTATCCTTCTCTATTATCCTATCCTCTATCCTATCCTATCCTCTATCCTATGCTATCCTCTATCCTATTCTATCCTTCTCTCCTATCCTACCCTCTATCCTATCCTATCCTCTATCCTATCGTATCCTCTATCCTATCCAATCCTCTATCCTATCCTCTATCCTATCCTATCCTCTAACTTATCCTATCCTCTATCCTATCTTATCCTCTGTCCTATTCTATACTCTATCCTATCCTTTCCGCCATCCTATCCTATCCTGTCCTCTATCGAATCCTATCCTCTATCCTATCCTCTATCCTATCCTATTCTCTATCCTATCCTATCCTCTATCCTATCCTATCCTCTATCCTATCCTATCCTCTATCCTATCATATCCTCTATCCTATCCTATCCTCTATCCTATCCTATCCTCTATCGTCTCCTGTCCTATACTCTATCCTATCCTATCCTCTATCCTATCCTATCCTCTATCCTATCCTATCCTCTATCCTATCCTATCCTCTATCCTATCCTATCCTCTATCCTATCCTATCCTCTATCCTATCCAATCCTCTATCCTATCCTATCCACTATCCTATCCTATCCTCTATCCTATCCTATCCTCTATCCTATCCTATCCTCTATCCTATCCTATCCTCTATCCTATCCTATCCTCTATCCTATCCTATCCTCTATCCTATCCTATCCTCTATCCTATCCTATCCTCTATCCTATCCTATCCTCTATCCTATCCTATCCTCTATCCTATCCCATTCTCTATCCTATCCTATCCTCTTTCCTATCCTATTGTCTATCCTATCCTATCCTTTATCCTATCCTATCCTCTCACCAATCCTATCCTCAATCCTATCCTATCCTCTATCCTATCCTATCCTCTATCCTATCCTATCCTCTATCCTATCCTATCCTCTATCCTATCCTATCCTCTATCCTATCCTATCCTCTAACCTATCCTATCCTCTATCCTATCCTCTATCCTATCCTCTATCCTATCCTATCCTCTATCCTATCCTCTATCCTATCCTATCCTCTATCCTATTCTATCCTTCTCTATTATCCTATCCCCTATCCTATCCTATCCTCTATCCTATCGTATCCTCTATCCTATCCAATCCTGTATCCTATCCTCTATCCTATCATATCCTCTAACTTATCCTATCCTCTATCCTATCTTATCCTCTGTCCTATTCTATACTCTATCCTATCCTATCCTCTACCCTATCCTATCGTCTATCATATCCTACCGTCTATCCTATCCTATCCTCTATCCTATCCTATCCTCTATCCTATCCTATCCTCTATCCTATCCTCTATCCTATCCTCTATCCTATCCTATCCTCTATCCTATTCTATCCCCTATCCTATCCTATCCTCTATCCTATCCTCTATCCTATCCTATCCTCTATCCTATCCTATCCTATCCTCTATCCTATCCTATCCTCTATCCTATCCTATCCTCTATCCTATCCTATCCTCTATCCTATCCTATCCTCTATCCTATCCTATCCTCTATCCTATCCTATCCCCTATCCTATCCTATCCTCTATCCTATCCTATCCTCTATCCTATCCTATCCTCTATCCTATCCTATCCTCTAACCTATCCTATCCTCTATCCTATCCTCTATCCTACCCTATCCTCTATCCTATTCTATCCTTCTCTATTATCCTATCCTCTAGACTATCCTATCCTCTATCCTATTCTATCCTTCTCTCCTATCCTATCCTCTATCCTATCCTATCCTCTATCCTATCGTATCCTCTATCCTATCCAATCCTCTATCCTATCCTCTATCCTATCCGATCCTCTAACTTATCCTATCCTCTATCCTATCTTATCCTCTGTCCTATCCTATCCTCTATCCTATCCTATCCTCTATCCTATCCTATCCTCTATCCTATCCTATCCTCTATCCTATCCTATCCTCTATCCTATCCTATCCTCTATCCTATCCTATCCTCTATCTTATCCTATCCTCTATCCTATCCTATCCTCTATCCTATCCCATTCTCTATCCTATCCTATCCTCTTTCCTATCCTATCCTCTATCCTATCCTATCCTCTATCCTATCGTATCCTCTATCCTATCCAATCCTCTATCCTATCCTCTATCCTATCCTATCCTCTAACTTATCCTATCCTCTATCCTATCTTATCCTCTGTCCTATCCTATCCTCTATCCTATCCTATCCTCTATCCTATCCTATCCTCTATCCTATCCTATCCTCTATCCTATCCTACCCTCTATCCTATCCTATCCTCTATCTTATCCTATCCTCTATCCTATCCTATCCTCTATCCTATCCCATTCTCTATCCTATCCTATCCTCTTTCCTATCCTATCCTCTATCCTATCCAATCCTATTTCGTATCCTCTATCCTATCCTATCCTCTATCCTATCCTATCCTCTATCCTATCCAAACCGTTATCCTATCCTATCCTCTATCCTATCCTATCCCCTATCCTATCCTATCCTCTATCGTATCCTATCCTCTATCCTATCCTATCCTATCCTCTATCCAATCCTATCCTCTATCCTATCCTATCCTCTATCCTATCCTATCCTCTATCCTATCCTATCCTCTATCCTATCCTATCCTCTATCCTATCCCATCCTCTATCCTATCCTATCCTCTATCCTATCCTATCCTATCCCCTATCCTATCCTATCCTCTATCGTATCCTATCCTCTATCCTATCCTATCCTATCCTCTATCCTATCCTATCCTCTATCCTATCCTATCCTCTATCCTATCCTATCCTCTATCCTATCCTATCCTCTATCCTATCCTATCCTCTATCCTATCCTATCCTCTATCTTATCCTATCCTCTATCCTATCCTATCCTCTATCCTATCCCATTCTCTATCCTATCCTATCCTCTTTCCTATCCTATCCTCTATCCTATCCAATCCTATTTCGTATCCTCTTTCCTATCCTATACTCTATCCTATCCTATCCTCTATCCTATCCTATCCTCTACCCTATCCTATCGTCTATCATATCCTACCGTCTATCCTATCCTATCCTCTATCCTATCCTATCCTCTATCCTATCCTATCCTCTATCCTATCCTATCCTCTAACCTATCCTATCCTCTATCCTATCCTCTATCCTACCCTATCCTCTATCCTATTCTATCCTTCTCTATTATCCTATCCTCTAGACTATCCTATCCTCTATCCTATTCTATCCTTCTCTCCTATCCTATCCTCTATCCTATCCTATCCTCTATCCTATCGTATCCTCTATCCTATCCAATCCTCTATCCTATCCTCTATCCTATCCGATCCTCTAACTTATCCTATCCTCTATCCTATCTTATCCTCTGTCCTATCCTATCCTCTATCCTATCCTATCCTCTATCCTATCCTATCCTCTATCCTATCCTATCCTCTATCCTATCCTATCCTCTATCCTATCCTATCCTCTGTCCTATCCTATCCTCTATCTTATCCTATCCTCTATCCTATCCTATCCTCTATCCTATCCCATTCTCTATCCTATCCTATCCTCTTTCCTATCCTATCCTCTATCCTATCCTATCCTCTATCCTATCGTATCCTCTATCCTATCCAATCCTCTATCCTATCCTCTATCCTATCCTATCCTCTAACTTATCCTATCCTCTATCCTATCTTATCCTCTGTCCTATCCTATCCTCTATCCTATCCTATCCTCTATCCTATCCTATCCTCTATCCTATCCTATCCTCTATCCTATCCTACCCTCTATCCTATCCTATCCTCTATCTTATCCTATCCTCTATCCTATCCTATCCTCTATCCTATCCCATTCTCTATCCTATCCTATCCTCTTTCCTATCCTATCCTCTATCCTATCCAATCCTATTTCGTATCCTCTATCCTATCCTATCCTCTATCCTATCCTATCCTCTATCCTATCCAAACCGTTATCCTATCCTATCCTCTATCCTATCCTATCCCCTATCCTATCCTATCCTCTATCGTATCCTATCCTCTATCCTATCCTATCCTATCCTCTATCCAATCCTATCCTCTATCCTATCCTATCCTCTATCCTATCCTATCCTCTATCCTATCCTATCCTCTATCCTATCCTATCCTCTATCCTATCCCATCCTCTATCCTATCCTATCCTCTATCCTATCCTATCCTATCCCCTATCCTATCCTATCCTCTATCGTATCCTATCCTCTATCCTATCCTATCCTATCCTCTATCCTATCCTATCCTCTATCCTATCCTATCCTCTATCCTATCCTATCCTCTATCCTATCCTATCCTCTATCCTATCCTATCCTCTATCCTATCCTATCCTCTATCTTATCCTATCCTCTATCCTATCCTATCCTCTATCCTATCCCATTCTCTATCCTATCCTATCCTCTTTCCTATCCTATCCTCTATCCTATCCAATCCTATTTCGTATCCTCTTTCCTATCCTATACTCTATCCTATCCTATCCTCTATCCTATCCTATCCTCTACCCTATCCTATCGTCTATCATATCCTACCGTCTATCCTATCCTATCCTCTATCCTATCCTATCCTCTATCCTATCCTATCCTCTATCCTATTCTATCCTTCTCTCCTATCCTATCCTCTATTATATCCTATCCGCTATCCTATCCTATCCTCTATCCTATCCTATCCTCTATCCTATCCTATCCTCTATCCTATCCTATCCACTATCGTATCCTATCCTCTATCCGATCATATCCTCTATCCTATCCTATCCTATCCTCTATAATATCGTATCCTTTATCCCATCCTATCCTCTATCCTATCCTATCCTCTATCCTATCCTATCCTCTATCCTATCCTATCGTCTATCATATCCTATCGTCTATCCTATCCTATCCTCTATTATATCCTATCCTCTATCCTATCCTATCCTCTATCCTATCCTATCCTCTATCCTATACTATCCTCTATCCTATCCTATCCTCTATCCTATCCTATCCTCTAGCCTATCCTATCCTCTATCCTATCCTATCCTGTATCCTATCCTATCCTCTATCCTATCCTACCCTCTTTCCTATCCTATTGTCTATCCTATCCTATCCTTTATCCTATCCTATCCTCTCACCAATCCTATCCTCAATCCTATCCTATCCTCTATCCTATCCTATCCTCTATCCTATCCTTTCCTCTATCCTATCCTATATTCTATCCTATCCTATCCTCTATCCTATCCTATCCTCTAACCTATCCTATCCTCTATCCTATCCTCTATCCTACCCTATCCTCTATCCTATTCTATCCTTCTCTATTATCCTATCCTCTAGCCTATCCTATCTTCTATCCTATTCTATCCTTCTCTCCTATCCTATCCTCTATCCTATCCTATCCTCTATCCTATCGTATCCTCTATCCTATCCTCTATCCTATCCTATCCTCTAACTTATCCTATCCTCTATCCTATCTTATCCTCTGTCCTATCCTATCCTCTATACTATCCTATCCTCTATCCTATCCTATCCTCTATCTTATCCTATCCTCTATCCTATCCTATCCTCTACCCTATCCCATTCTCTATCCTATCCTATCCTCCTTCCTATCCTATCCTCTATCCTATCCAATCCTATTTCGTATCCTCTATCCTATCCTATCCTCTATCCTATCCTATCCTCTATCCTATCCAAACCTTTATCCTATCCTATCCTCTATCCTATCCTATCCCCTATCCTATCCTATCCTCTATCCTATCCTATCCTCTATCCTATCCTATCCTATCCTCTATCCTATCCTATCCTCTATCCTATCCTATCCTCTATCCTATCCTATCCTCTATCCTATCCTATCCTCTATCCTATCCTATCCTCTATCCTATCCTATCCTCTATCCTATCCTATCCTCTATCCTATCCTATCCTCTATCCTATCCTATCCTCTATCCTATCCTATCCTCTATCCTATCCTATCCTCTATCCTATCCTATCCTCTATCCTATCCTATCCTCTATCCTATCCTATCCTCTATCCTATCCTATCCTCTATCCTATCCTATCCTCTATCCTATCCCATTCTCTATCCTATCCTATCCTCTTTCCTATCCTATTGTCTATCCTATCCTATCCTTTATCCTATCCTATCCTCTCACCAATCCTATCCTCAATCCTATCCTATCCTCTATCCTATCCTATCCTCTATCCTATCCTATCCTCTATCCTATCCTATCCTCTATCCTATCCTATCCTCTATCCTATCCTATCCTCTAACCTATCCTATCCTCTATCCTATCCTCTATCCTATCCTCTATCCTATCCTATCCTCTATCCTATCCTCTATCCTATCCTATCCTCTATCCTATCCTATCCTCTATCCTATCCTCTATCCTATCCTCTATCCTATCCTCTATCCTATCCTATCCTCTATCCTATTCTATCCCCTATCCTCTATCCTATCCTCTATCCTATCCTCTATCCTATCCTATCCTCTATCCTATCCTATCCTATCCTCTATCCTATCCTATCCTCTATCCTATCCTATCCTCTATCCTATCCTATCCTCTATCCTATCCTATCCTCTATCCTATCCTATCCCCTATCCTATCCTATCCTCTATCCTATCCTATCCTCTATCCTATCCTATCCTCTATCCTATCCTATCCTCTAACCTATCCTATCCTCTATCCTATCCTCTATCCTACCCTATCCTCTATCCTATTCTATCCTTCTCTATTATCCTATCCTCTAGACTATCCTATCCTCTATCCTATTCTATCCTTCTCTCCTATCCTATCCTCTATCCTATCCTATCCTCTATCCTATCGTATCCTCTATCCTATCCAATCCTCTATCCTATCCTCTATCCTATCCGATCCTCTAACTTATCCTATCCTCTATCCTATCTTATCCTCTGTCCTATCCTATCCTCTATCCTATCCTATCCTCTATCCTATCCTATCCTCTATCCTATCCTATCCTCTATCCTATCCTATCCTCTATCCTATCCTATCCTCTATCCTATCCTATCCTCTATCTTATCCTATCCTCTATCCTATCCTATCCTCTATCCTATCCCATTCTCTATCCTATCCTATCCTCTTTCCTATCCTATCCTCTATCCTATCCTATCCTCTATCCTATCGTATCCTCTATCCTATCCAATCCTCTATCCTATCCTCTATCCTATCCTATCCTCTAACTTATCCTATCCTCTATCCTATCTTATCCTCTGTCCTATCCTATCCTCTATCCTATCCTATCCTCTATCCTATCCTATCCTCTATCCTATCCTATCCTCTATCCTATCCTACCCTCTATCCTATCCTATCCTCTATCTTATCCTATCCTCTATCCTATCCTATCCTCTATCCTATCCCATTCTCTATCCTATCCTATCCTCTTTCCTATCCTATCCTCTATCCTATCCAATCCTATTTCGTATCCTCTATCCTATCCTATCCTCTATCCTATCCTATCCTCTATCCTATCCAAACCGTTATCCTATCCTATCCTCTATCCTATCCTATCCCCTATCCTATCCTATCCTCTATCGTATCCTATCCTCTATCCTATCCTATCCTATCCTCTATCCTATCCTATCCTCTATCCTATCCTATCCTCTATCCTATCCTATCCTCTATCCTATCCTATCCTCTATCCTATCCTATCCCATCCTCTATCCTATCCTATCCTCTATCCTATCCTATCCCCTATCCTATCCTATCCTCTATCGTATCCTATCCTCTATCCTATCCTATCCTATCCTCTATCCTATCCTATCCTCTATCCTATCCTATCCTCTATCCTATCCTATCCTCTATCCTATCCTATCCTCTATCCTATCCTATCCTCTATCTTATCCTATCCTCTATCCTATCCTATCCTCTATCCTATCCCATTCTCTATCCTATCCTATCCTCTTTCCTATCCTATCCTCTATCCTATCCAATCCTATTTCGTATCCTCTTTCCTATCCTATACTCTATCCTATCCTATCCTCTATCCTATCCTATCCTCTACCCTATCCTATCGTCTATCATATCCTACCGTCTATCCTATCCTATCCTCTATCCTATCCTATCCTCTATCCTATCCTATCCTCTATCCTATCCTATCCTCTATCCTATCCTATCCTCTATCCTATCCTATCCTCTATCCTATCCTATCCTCTATCCTATCCTATCCTCTATCCTATCCTATCCTCTATCCTATCCTATCCTCTAACCTATCCTATCCTCTATCCTATCCTCTATCCTATCCTCTATCCTATCCTATCCTCTATCCTATTCTATCCTTCTCTCCTATCCTATCCTCTATCCTATCCTATCCTCTATCCTATCGTATCCTCTATCCTATCCAATCCTCTATCCTATCCTCTATCCTATCCTATCCTCTAACTTATCCTATCCTCTATCCTATCTTATCCTCTGTCCTATCCTATCCTCTATCCTATCCTATCCTCTATCCTATACTATCCTCTATCCTATCCTATCCTCTATCCTATCCGATCCTCTAGCCTATCCTATCCTCTATCCTATCCTATCCTGTATCCTATCCTATCCTCTATCCTATCCTATCCTCTTTCCTATCCTATCCTTTATCCTATCCTATCCTCTCACCAATCCTATCCTCAATCCTATCCTATCCTCTATCCTATCCTATCCTCTATCCTATCCTTTCCTCTATCCTATCCTATATTCTATCCTATCCTATCCTCTATCCTATCCTATCCTCTAACCTATCCTATCCTCTATCCTATCCTCTATCCTACCCTATCCTCTATCCTATTCTATCCTTCTCTATTATCCTATCCTCTAGCCTATCCTATCCTCTATCCTATTCTATCCTTCTCTCCTATCCTATCCTCTATTATATCCTATCCGCTATCCTATCCTATCCTCTATCCTATCCTATCCTCTATCCTATCCTATCCTCTATCCTATCCTATCCACTATCGTATCCTATCCTCTATCCGATCATATCCTCTATCCTATCCTATCCTATCCTCTATAATATCGTATCCTTTATCCCATCCTATCCTCTATCCTATCCTATCCTCTATCCTATCCTATCCTCTATCCTATCCTATCGTCTATCATATCCTATCGTCTATCCTATCCTATCCTCTATTATATCCTATCCTCTATCCTATCCTATCCTCTATCCTATCCTATCCTCTATCCTATACTATCCTCTATCCTATCCTATCCTCTATCCTATCCTATCCTCTAGCCTATCCTATCCTCTATCCTATCCTATCCTGTATCCTATCCTATCCTCTATCCTATCCTACCCTCTTTCCTATCCTATTGTCTATCCTATCCTATCCTTTATCCTATCCTATCCTCTCACCAATCCTATCCTCAATCCTATCCTATCCTCTATCCTATCCTATCCTCTATCCTATCCTTTCCTCTATCCTATCCTATATTCTATCCTATCCTATCCTCTATCCTATCCTATCCTCTAACCTATCCTATCCTCTATCCTATCCTCTATCCTACCCTATCCTCTATCCTATTCTATCCTTCTCTATTATCCTATCCTCTAGCCTATCCTATCTTCTATCCTATTCTATCCTTCTCTCCTATCCTATCCTCTATCCTATCCTATCCTCTATCCTATCGTATCCTCTATCCTATCCTCTATCCTATCCTATCCTCTAACCTATCCTATCCTCTATCCTATCTTATCCTCTGTCCTATCCTATCCTCTATACTATCCTATCCTCTATCCTATCCTATCCTCTATCTTATCCTATCCTCTATCCTATCCTATCCTCTACCCTATCCCATTCTCTATCCTATCCTATCCTCCTTCCTATCCTATCCTCTATCCTATCCAATCCTATTTCGTATCCTCTATCCTATCCTATCCTCTATCCTATCCTATCCTCTATCCTATCCAAACCTTTATCCTATCCTATCCTCTATCCTATCCTATCCCCTATCCTATCCTATCCTCTATCCTATCCTATCCTCTATCCTATCCTATCCTATCCTCTATCCTATCCTATCTTCTATCCTATCCTATCCTCTATCCTATCCTATCCTCTATCCTATCCTATCCTCTATCCTATCCTATCCTCTATCCTATCCTATCCTCTATCCTATCCTATCCTCTATCCTATCCTATCCTCTATCCTATCCTATCCTCTATCCTATCCTATCCACTATCGTATCCTATCCTCTATCCGATCATATCCTCTATCCTATCCTATCCTATCCTCTATAATATCGTATCCTTTATCCCATCCCATCCTCTATCCTATCCTATACTCTATCCTATCCTATCCTCTATCCTATCCTATCCTATCGTCTATCCTATCCTATCCTCTATTATATCCTATCCTCTATCCTGTCCTATCCTCTATCCTATACTATCCTCTATCCTATCCTATCCTATCCTCTAGCCTATCCTATCCTCTATACTATCCTATCCTGTATCCTATCCTATCCTCTATCCTATCCTATCCTCTATCCTATCCTATCCTCTATCCTATCCTATCCACTATCGTATCCTATCCTCTATCCGATCATATCCTCTATCCTATCCTATCCTATCCTCTATAATATCGTATCCTTTATCCCATCCCATCCTCTATCCTATCCTATACTCTATCCTATCCTATCCTCTATCATATCCTATCCTCTATCCTATCCTATCGTCTATCATATCCTATCGTCTATCCTATCCTATCCTCTATTATATTCTATCCTCTATCCTATCCTATCCTCTATCCTATCCTATCCTCTATCCTATCCTATCCTCTATCCTATCCTATCCTCTATCCTATTCTATCCTTCTCTCCTATCCTATCCTCTATCCTATCGTATCCTCTATCCTATCCAATCCTCTATCCAATCCTCTATCCTATCCTATCCTCTAACTTATCCTATCCTCTATCCTATCTTATCCTCTGTCCTATTCTATACTCTATCCTATCCTTTCCGCCATCCTATCCTATCCTGTCCTCTATCGAATCCTACCCTCTATCCTATCCTCTATCCTATCCTATCCTCTATCCTATCCTATCCTCTATCCCATCCTGTCCTCTATCCTATAATATCATCTATCCTATCCTATTCTCTATCCTATCCTATCGTATCCTCTACCGTAGCCTATCCTGTATCCGATCCAATCCCCTATCGTCTCCTCTATCCTATCCTATTCTCTATCCTATCCTCTATCCTATCGTATCCTCTATCCTATCCAATCCTCTATCCTATCCTATCCTCTAACCTATCCTATCCTCTATCCTATCCTCTATCCTATCCTATCCTCTATCCTATTCTATCCTTCTCTATTATCCTATCCTCTATCCTATCCTATCCTCTATCCTATCCTATCCTCTATCCTATTCTATCCTTCTCTCCTATCCTATCCTCTATCCTATCCTATCCTCTATCCTATCGTATCCTCTATCCTATCCAATCCTCTATCCAATCCTCTATCCTATCCTATCCTCTAACTTATCCTATCCTCTATCCTATCTTATCCTCTGTCCTATTCTATACTCTATCCTATCCTTTCCGCCATCCTATCCTATCCTGTCCTCTATCGAATCCTATCCTCTATCCTATCCTCTATCCTATCCTATCCTCTATCATATCCTATCCTCTATCCCATCCTGTCCTCTATCCTATAATATCATCTATCCTATCCTATTCTCTATCCTATCCTATCCTATCCTCTACCGTAGCCTATCCAGTATCCGATCCAATCCCCTATCGTCTCCTCTATCCTATCCTATTCTCTATCCTATCCTCTATCCTATCGTATCCTCTATCCTATCCAATCCTCTATCCTATCCTGTCCTCTATCCTATAATACCATCTATCCTATCCTATTCTCTATCCTATATTATCCTATCCTCTATCGTATCCTATCCTGTATCCTATCCAATCCTATATCCTATTCTCTATCCTATCTTATCCTCTATCGTATCCTATCCCCTATCCTATCCTATCCTCTATCCTATTCTATCCTCTATCCTATCCTATCCTCTATCGTCTCCTGTCCTCTATACTATCCAATCCCCTATCCTATCCAATCCCCTATCCTATCCTCTATCCTACCCTTTCCGCTATGCTATCCTATCCTCTATCCTATCCAATCCTATATCGTATCCTCTATCCTATCATATCCTCTATCCTATCCTATCCTCTATCCTATCCAAACCTTTATCCTATCCTATCCTCTATCCTATCCTATCCCCTATCCTATCCTATCCTCTATCCTATCCTATCCGCTATCCTATCCTATCCTCTATCCTATCCTATCCTCTCTCCTATCCCATTCTCTATCCTATCCTATCCTCTTTCCTATCCTATTGTCTATCCTATCCTATCCCTTATCCTATCCTATCCTCTCACCAATCCTATCCTCAATCCTATCCCATTCTCTATCCTATCCTATCCTCTTTCCTATCCTATTGTCTATCCTATCCTATCCTTTATCCTATCCTATCCTCTCACCAATCCTATCCTCAATCCTATCCTATCCGCTATCCTATCCTATCCTCTATCCTATCCTCTATCCTATCCTATCCTATCCTCTATCCTATCCTATCCTCTATCCTGTCCTATCCTCAAACCTATCCTATCCTCTATTCTATCCTCTATCCTATCCTATCCTCTATCCTATTCTATCCTTCTCTATCCTATCCCATTCTCTATCCTATCCTATCCTCTTTCCTATCCTATTGTCTATCCTATCCTATCCTATATCCTATCCTATCCTCTCACCAATCCTATCCTCTATCCTATCCTATCCTCTATCCGATCCTATCCTCTATCCTATCCTATCCTCTATAATATCGTTTCCTCTGTCCTATAATGTCCTCTATCCTATAATATCCTCTAACCTATCCTATCCTCTATCCTATCCTCTATGCTATCCTCTATCCTATCCTATCCTCTATCCTATTCTATCCCCTATCCTATCCTATCCTATATCCTATCCTCTATCCTATCCTCTATCCTATCCTATCCTATCCTCTATCCTATCCTATCCTCTATCCTATCCTATCCTCAATCCTATCCTATCCTCTATCCTATCCTATCCTCTATCCTATCCTATCCTCTATCCTATCCTATCCTCTATCCTATCCTATCCTCAATCCTATCCTATCCTCTATCCTATCCTATCCTCTATCCTATCCTATCCTCTATCCTATCCTATCCTCTAACCTATCCTATCCTCTATCCTATCCTCTATCCTACCCTATCCTCTATCTTATCCTATCCTCTATCCTATCCTATCCTCTATCCTATCCCATTCTCTATCCTATCCTATCCTCTTTCCTATCCTATCCTCTATCCTATCCAATCCTATTTCGTATCCTCTATCCTATCCTATCCTCTGTCCTATCCTATCCTCTATCCTATCCAAACCTTTATCCTATCCTATCCTCTATCCTATCCTATCCCCTATCCTATCCTATCCTCTATCGTATCCTATCCTCTATCCTATCCTATCCTATCCTCTATCCTATCCTATCCTCTATCCTATCCTATCCTCTATCCTATCCTATCCTCTATCCTATCCTATCCTCTATCCTATCCTATCCTCTATCCTATCCTATCCTCTATCCTATCCTATCCCCTATCCTATCCTATCCTCTATCGTATCCTATCCTCTATCCTATCCTATCCTATCCTCTATCCTATCCTATCCTCTATCCTATCCTATCCTCTATCCTATCCTATCCTCTATCCTATCCTATCCTCTATCCTATCCTATCCTCTATCCTATCCTATCCTCTATCTTATCCTATCATCTATCCTATCCTATCCTCTATCCTATCCCATTCTCTATCCTATCCTATCCTCTTTCCTATCCTATCCTCTATCCTATCCAATCCTATTTCGTATCCTCTATCCTATCCTATACTCTATCCTATCCTATCCTCTATCCTATCGTATCCTCTACCCTATCCTATCGTCTATCATATCCTATCGTCTATCCTATCCTATCCTCTATTATATCCTATCCTCTATCCTATCCTATCCTCTATCCTATACTATCCTCTATCCTATCCTATCCTCTATCCTATCCTATCCTCTAGCCTATCCTATCCTCTATACTATCCTATCCTGTATCCTATCCTATCCTCTATCCTATCCTATCCTCTATCCTATCCTATCCTCTATCCTATCCTATCCACTATCGTATCCTATCCTCTATCCGATCATATCCTCTATCCTATCCTATCCTATCCTCTATAATATCGTATCCTTTATCCCATCCTATCCTCTATCCTATCCTATCCTCTATCCTATCCTATCCTCTATCCTATCCTATCCTCTATCCTATCCTATCGTCTATCATATCCTATCGTCTATCCTATCCTATCCTCTATTATATCCTATCCTCTATCCTATCCTATCCTCTATCCTATCCTATCCTCTATCCTATACTATCCTCTATCCTATCCTATCCTCTATCCTATCCTATCCTCTAGCCTATCCTATCCTCTATCCTATCCTATCCTGTATCCTATCCTATCCTCTATCCTATCCTATCCTCTTTCCTATCCTATTGTCTATCCTATCCTATCCTTTATCCTATCCTATCCTCTCACCAATCCTATCCTCAATCCTATCCTATCCTCTATCCTATCCTATCCTCTATCCTATCCTTTCTTCTATCCTATCCTATATTCTATCCTATCCTATCCTCTATCCTATCCTATCCTCTAACCTATCCTATCCTCTATCCTATCCTCTATCCTACCCTATCCTCTATCCTATTCTATCCTTCTCTATTATCCTATCCTCTAGCCTATCCTATCCTCTATCCTATTCTATCCTTCTCTCCTATCCTATCCTCTATCCTATCCTATCCTCTATCCTATCGTATCCTCTATCCTATCCAATCCTCCATCCTATCCTCTATCCTATCCTATCCTCTAACTTATCCTATCCTCTATCCTATCTTATCCTCTGTCCTATCCTATCCTCTATCCTATCCTATCCTCTATTATATCCTATCCTCTATCCTATCCTATCCTCTATCCTATACTATCCTCTATCCTATCCTATCCTCTATCCTATCCTATCCACTATCGTATCCTATCCTCTATCCGATCATATCCTCTATCCTATCCTATCCTATCGTCTATCATATCCTATCGTCTATCCTATCCTATCCTCTATTATATCCTATCCTCTATCCTATTCTATCCTCTATCCTATCCTATCCTCTATCCTATCCTATCGTCTATCATATCCTATCGTCTATCCTATCCTATCCTCTATTATATCCTATCCTCTATCCTATCCTCTCCTCTATCCTATCCTATCCTCTATCCTATACTATCCTCTATCCTATCCTATCCTCTATCCTATCCTATCCTCTAGCCTATCCTATCCTCTATCCTATCCTATCCTGTATCCTATCCTATCCTCTATCCTATCCTATCCTCTTTCCTATCCTATTGTCTATCCTATCCTATCCTTTATCCTATCCTATCCTCCCACCAATCCTATCCTCAATCCTATCCTATCCTCTATCCTATCCTATCCTCTATCCTATCCTTTCCTCTATCCTATCCTATATTCTATCCTATCCTATCCTCTATCCTATCCTATCCTCTATCCTATCCAAACCTTTATCCTATCCTATCCTCTATCCTATCCTATCCCCTATCCTATCCTATCCTCTATCCTATCCTATCCTCTATCCTATCCTATCCTATCCTCTATCCTATCCTATCCTATCCTCTATCCTATCCTATCCTCTATCCTATCCTATCCTCTATCCTATCCTATCATCTATCCTATCCTATCCTCTATCCTATCCTATCCTCTATCCTATCCTATCCTCTATCCTATCCTATCCTCTATCCTATCCTATCCTCTATCCTATCCTATCCTCTATCCTATCCTATCCTCTATCCTATCCTATCCACTATCGTATCCTATCCTCTATCCTATCCTATCCTATCCTCTATAATATCGTATCCTTTATCCCATCCCATCCTCTATCCTATCCTATACTCTATCCTATCCTATCCTCTATCCTATCCTATCCTATCGTCTATCATATCCTATCGTCTATCCTATCCTATCCTCTATTATATCCTATCCTCTATCCTATCCTATCCTCTATCCTATACTATCCTCTATCCTATCCTATCCTATCCTCTAGCCTATCCTATCCTCTATACTATCCTATCCTGTATCCTATCCTATCCTCTATCCTATCCTATCCTCTATCCTATCCTATCCTCTATCCTATCCTATCCACTATCGTATCCTATCCTCTATCCGATCATATCCTCTATCCTATCCTATCCTATCCTCTATAATATCGTATCCTTTATCCCATCCCATCCTCTATCCTATCCTATACTCTATCCTATCCTATCCTCTATCCTATCCTATCCTCTATCCTATCCTATCGTCTATCATATCCTATCGTCTATCCTATCCTATCCTCTATTATATCCTATCCTCTATCCTATCCTATCCTCTATCCTATACTATCCTCTATACTATCCTATCCTCTATCCTATCCTATCCTCTAGCCTATCCTATCCTCTATACTATCCTATCCTGTATCCTATCCTATCCTCTATCCTATCCTATCCTCTATCCTATCCTATCCTATATCCGATCCTATCCTCTATTCTATCCAATCCCCTATCCTATCCTCTATCCGATCCTATCCTCTATCCTATAGAATTCCCTATCCTATCCTCTACCGTATTGTATCCTCTATAATATCGTATCCTCTATTATATTCTATCGTATAATATCCTCAAACCTATCCTATCCTCTATCCGATCATATCCTTTATCCTATCCTATCCTATCCTCTATAATATCGTATCCTTTATCCCATCCTATCCTCTATCCTATCCTATCCTCTATCCTATCCTATCCTCTATCCTATCCTATCGTCTATCATATCCTATCGTCTATCCTATCCTATCCTCTATTATATCCTATCCTCTATCCTATTCTATCCTCTATCCTATCCTATCCTCTATCCTATCCTATCCTCTATCCTATACTATCCTCTATCCTATCCTATCCTCTATCCTATCCTATCCTCTAGCCTATTCTATCCTCTATCCTATCCTGTATCCTATCCTATCCTCTATCCTATCCTATCCTCTATCCTATCCTATCCTCTATCCTATCCTATCCTCTATCCTATCCTATCCTCTATCCTATCCTATCCTCTATCCTATCCTATCCTCTATCCTATCCTATCCTCTATCCTATCCTATCCTCTATCCTATCCTATCCTCTATCCTATCCTATCCTCTATCCTATCCTATCCTCTATCCTATCCTATCCTATCCTCTACCGTATCCTATCCTGTATCCGATCCAATCCCCTATCGTCTCCTCTATCCTATCCTATTCTCTATCCTATCCTCTATCCTATCCTATCCTCTATCCTATCCTATCCTCTATCCTATCCTATCCTCTATCCTATCCTATCCTCTATCCTATCCTATCCTCTATCCTATCCTATCCTCTATCCTATCCTATCCTCTATCCTATCCTATCCTCTATCCTATCCTATCCTCTATCCTATCCTATCCTATCCTCTACCGTATCCTATCCTGTATCCGATCCAATCCCCTATCGTCTCCTCTATCCTATCCTATTCTCTATCCTATCCTCTATCCTAGCCTATCCTCTATCCTATCCTATCCTCTATCCCATCCTGTCCTCTATCCAATAATATCATCTACCCTATCCTATTCTCTATCCTATCCTATCCTATCCTCTACCGTAGCCTATCCTGTATCCGATCCAATCCCCTATCGTCTCCTCTATCCTATCCTATTCTCTATCCTATCCTCTATCCTATCGTATCCTCTATCCTATCCAATCCTCTATCCTATCCTGTCCTCTATCCTATAATATCATCTATCCTATCCTATTCTCTATCCTATCCTATCCTATCCTCTACCGTATCCTATCCTGTATCCGATCCAATCCCCTATCGTCTCCTCTATCCTATCCTATTCTCTATCCTATCCTCTATCCTATCCTATCCTCTATCCTATCCTATCCTCTATCCTATCCTATCCTCTATCCTATCCTATCCTCTATCCTATCCTATCCTCTAACCTATCATATCCTCTATCCTATCCTCTATCCTATCCTATCCTCTATCCTATTCTATCCTTCTCTATTATCCTATCCTCTATCCTATCCTATCCTCTATCCTATCCTATCCTGTATCCTATTCTATCCTTCTCTCCTATCCTATCCTCTATCCTATCCTATCGTATCCTCTATCCTATCCAATCCTCTATCCTATCCTCTATCCTATCCTATCCTCTAACTTATCCTATCCTCTATCCTATCTTATCCTCTGTCCTATTCTATACTCTATCCTATCCTTTCCGCCATCCTATCCTATCCTGTCCTCTATCGAATCCTATCCTCTATCCTATCCTCTATCCTATCCTATCCTCTATCCTATCCTATCCTCTATCCTATCCTGTCCTCTATCCTATCCTATCCACTATCCTATCCTATCCTCTATCCTATCCTATCCTCTATCCTATCCTATAGTCTATCCTATCCTATCCTCTATCCTATCCTCTATCCTATCCTATCCTCTATCCTATCCTATCCTCTATCCTATCCTATCCTCTATCCTATCCTATCCTCTATCCTATCCTATCCTATCCTCTATCCTATCCTATCCTCTATCCTATCCTCTATCCTATCCTGTCCTCTATCCTATCCTATCCTCTATCCTATCCTATCCTCTATCCTATCCTATCCTCTTTCCTATCCAATGCCCTGTCCTATTCTCTATCCGATCCTATCGTCTATCCTATCCTATCCTCTATAATATCGTATCCTCTATCCTATCCTATCCTCTATCCTATTCTATCCTTCTCTCCTATCCTATCCTCTATCCTATCCTATCCTCTATCCTATCCAAACCTTTATCCTATCCTATCCTCTATCCTATCCTATCCCCTATCCTATCCTATCCTCTATCCTACCCTATCCTCTATCCTATCCTATCCTCTATTCTATCCTATCCTCTATCCTATCCTATCGTCTATCCTATCCTATGCTCTATCCTATCCTATCCTCTATCCTATCCTATCCTCTATCCTATCCTATCCTCTATCCTATCCTATCCTCTATCTTCTCCTATCCTCTATCCTATCCTATCCTCTATTATATCACATTCTCTATCCTATCCTATCCTCTTTCCTATCCTATCCTCTATCCTATCCAATCCTATATCGTATCCTCTATCCTATCCTATCCTCTATCCTATCCAAACCTTTATCCTATCCTATCCTCTATCCTATCCTATCCCCTATCCTATCCTATCCTCTATCCTACCCTATCCTCTATCCTATCCTATCCTCTATCCTATACTATCCTCTATCCTATGCTATCCTCTATCCTATCCTATCCTCTATCCTATCCTATCCTCTATCCTATCCTATCCTCTATCCTATCCAAACCTTTATCCTATAATATCCTCTATCCTATCCTTTCCCCTATCCTATGCTATCCTCTATCCTATCCTATCCTCTATCATATCCTATTGTCTATCCCATCCTGTCCTCTATCCTATAATATCATCTATGCTATCCTATTCTCTATCCTATCCTATCCTATCCTCTATCCTATCCTATTCTCTATCCTATCCTATCCTATCCTCTACCGTATCCTATCCTGTATCCGATCCAATCCCCTACCGTATCCTCTATCCTATCCTATTCTCTATCCTATCCTATATCCTATCGTATCCTCTATCCTATCTTATCCTCTGTCCTATTCTACACTCTATCCTATCCTTTCCGCCATCCTATCCTATCCTGTCCTCTATCGAATCCTATCCTCTATCCTATCCAATCCCCTATCCTATCCTCTATCCGATCCTATCCTCTATCCTATCCTATCCTCTATAATATCGTTTCCTCTGTCCTATAATGTCCTCTATCCTATAATATCATCTATCCTATCCTATTCTCTATCCTATCCTATCATATCCTCTATCGTATCCTATCCTGTATCCTATCCAATCCTATATCCTATTCTCTATCCTATCCTATCCTCTATCGTATCCTGTCCCCTATCCTATCCTATCCTCTATCCTATTCTATCCTCTATCCTATCCTATCCTCTATCGTCTCCTGTCCTCTATACTATCCAATCCCCTATTCTATCCAATCCCCGATCCTATCCTCTATCCTACCCTTTCCGCTATGCTATCCTATCCTCTATAATATCGTATCCTCTGTCCTATCCTATCCTATCCTCTATCCTATCCTATCCTCTATCCTATCCTATCCTCTATCCTATCCTATCCCCTATCCTATCCTATCCTCTATCGTATCCTATCCTCTATCCTATCCTATCCTATCCTCTATCCTATCCTATCCTCTATCCTATCCTATCCTCTATCCTATCCTATCCTCTATCCTATCCTATCCTCTATCTTATCCTATCCTCTATCCTATCCTATCCTCTATCCTATCCCATTCTCTATCCTATCCTATCCTCTTTCCTATCCTATCCTCTATCCTATCCAATCCTATTTCGTATCCTCTATCCTATCCTATACTCTATCCTATCCTATCCTCTATCCTATCCTATCCTCTACCCTATCCTATCGTCTATCATATCCTATCGTCTATCCTATCCTATCCTCTATTATATCCTATCCTCTATCCTATCCTATCCTCTATCTTATACTATCCTCTATTATATCCTATCCTCTATCCTATCCTATCCTCTATCCTATCCTATCCTCTATCCTATACTATCCTCTATCCTATCCTATCCTCTATCCTATCCTATCCACTATCGTATCCTATCCTCTATCCGATCATATCCTCTATCCTATCCTATCCTATCGTCTATCATATCCTATCGTCTATCCTATCCTATCCTCTATTATATCCTATCCTCTATCCTATTCTATCCTCTATCCTATCCTATCCTCTATCCTATCCTATCGTCTATCATATCCTATCGTCTATCCTATCCTATCCTCTATTATATCCTATCCTCTATCCTATCCTATCCTCTATCCTATCCTATCCTCTATCCTATACTATCCTCTATCCTATACTATCCTCTATACTATCCTATCCTCTATCCTATCCTATCCTCTATCCTATCCTATCCTGTATCCTATCCTATCCTCTATCCTATCCTATCCTCTTTCCTATCCTATTGTCTATCCTATCCTATCCTTTATCCTATCCTATCCTCCCACCAATCCTATCCTCAATCCTACCCTATCCTCTATCCTATCCTATCCTCTATCCTATCCTTTCCTCTATCCTATCCTATATTCTATCCTATCCTATCCTCTATCCTATCCTATCCTCTATCCTATCCAAACCTTTATCCTATCCTATCCTCTATCCTATCCTATCCCCTATCCTATCCTATCCTCTATCCTATCCTATCCTCTATCCTATCCTATCCTATCCTCTATCCTATCCTATCCTCTATCCTATCCTATCCTCTATCCTATCCTATCCTCTATCCTATCCTATCCTCTATCCTATCCTATCCTCTATCCTATCCTATCCTCTATCCTATCCTATCCTCTATCCTATCCTATCCTCTATCCTATCCTATCCTCTATCCTATCCTATCCTCTATCCTATCCTATCCACTATCGTATCCTATCCTCTATCCTATCCTATCCTATCCTCTATAATATCGTATCCTTTATCCCATCCCATCCTCTATCCTATCCTATACTCTATCCTATCCTATCCTCTATCCTATCCTATCCTATCGTCTATCATATCCTATCGTCTATCCTATCCTATCCTCTATTATATCCTATCCTCTATCCTATCCTATCCTCTATCCTATACTATCCTCTATCCTATCCTATCCTATCCTCTAGCCTATCCTATCCTCTATACTATCCTATCCTGTATCCTATCCTATCCTCTATCCTATCCTATCCTCTATCCTATCCTATCCTCTATCCTATCCTATCCACTATCCTATCCTATCCTCTATCCAATCATATCCTCTATCCTATCCTATCCTATCCTCTATAATATCGTATCCTTTATCCCATCCCATCCTCTATCCTATCCTATACTCTATCCTATCCTATCCTCTATCCTATCCTATCCTCTATCCTATCCTATCGTCTATCATATCCTATCCTCTATCCTATCCTATCCTCTATCCTATACTATCCTCTATTCTATCCAATCCCCTATCCTATCCTCTATCCGATCCTATCCTCTATCCTATAGAATTCCCTATCCTATCCTCTACCGTATTGTATCCTCTATAATATCGTATCCTCTATTATATTCTATCGTATAATATCCTCAAACCTATCCTATCCTCCATCCGATCATATCCTTTATCCTATCCTATCCTATCCTCTATAATATCGTATCCTTTATCCCATCCTATCCTCTATCCTATCCTATCCTCTATCCTATCCTATCCTCTATCCTATCCTATCGTCTATCATATCCTATCGTCTATCCTATCCTATCCTCTATTATATCCTATCCTCTATCCTATTCTATCCTCTATCCTATCCTATCCTCTATCCTATCCTATCCTCTATCCTATCCTATCCTCTATCCTATCCTATCCTCTATCCTATCCTATCCTCTATCCTATCCTATCCTCTATCCTATCCTATCCTCTATCCTATCCTATCCTCTATCCTATCCTATCCTATCCTCTACCGTATCCTATCCTGTATCCGATCCAATCCCCTATCGTCTCCTCTATCCTATCCTATTCTCTATCCTATCCTCTATACTATCCTATCCTCTATCCTATCCTATCCTCTATCCTATCCTATCCTCTATCCTATCCTATCCTCTATCCTATCCTATCCTCTATCCTATCCTATCCTCTATCCTATCCTCTATCCTATCCTCCATCCTATCCTATCCTCTAACTTATCCTATCCTCTATCCTATCTTATCCTCTGTCCTATTCTATACTCTATACTATCCTTTCCGCCATCCTATCCTATCCTGTCCTCTATCGAATCCTATCCTCTATCCTATCCTCTATCCTATCCTATCCACTATCCTATCCTATCCTCTATCCCATCCTGTCCTCTATCCTATAATATCATCTATCCTATCCTATTCTCTATCCTATCCTATCCTATCCTCTACCGTATCCTATCCTGTATCCGATCCAATCCCCTATCGTCTCCTCTATCCTATCCTATTCTCTATCCTATCCTCTATCCTATCCTATCCTCTATCCTATCCTATCCTCTATCCTATCCTATCCTCTATCCTATCCTATCCTCTATCCTATCCTATCCTCTATCCTATCCTATCCTCTATCCTATTCTATCCTCTATCCTATCCTATCCTCTATCGTCTCCTGTCCTCTATACTATCCAATCCCCTATTCTATCCAATCCCCGATCCTATCCTCTATCCTACCCTTTCCGCTATGCTATCCTATCCTCTATAATATCGTATCCTCTGTCCTATCCTATCCTATCCTCTATCCTATCCTATCCTCTATCCTATCCTATCCTCTATCCTATCCTATCCCCTATCCTATCCTATCCTCTATCGTATCCTATCCTCTATCCTATCCTATCCTATCCTCTATCCTATCCTATCCTCTATCCTATCCTATCCTCTATCCTATCCTATCCTCTATCCTATCCTATCCTCTATCCTATCCTATCCTCTATCTTATCCTATCCTCTATCCTATCCTATCCTCTATCCTATCCCATTCTCTATCCTATCCTATCCTCTTTCCTATCCTATCCTCTATCCTATCCAATCCTATTTCGTATCCTCTATCCTATCCTATCCTCTATCCTATCCTATCCTCTATCCTATCCTATCCTCTATCCTATCCTATCCCCTATCCTATCCTATCCTCTATCGTATCCTATCCTCTATCCTATCCTATCCTATCCTCTATCCTATCCTATCCTCTATCCTATCCTATCCTCTATCCTATCCTATCCTCTATCCTATCCTATCCACTATCCTATCCTATCCTCTATCCAATCATATCCTCTATCCTATCCTATCCTATCCTCTATAATATCGTATCCTTTATCCCATCCCACCCTCTATCCTATCCTATACTCTATCCTATCCTATCCTCTATCCTATCCTATCCTCTATCCTATCCTATCGTCTATCATATCCTATCGTCTATCCTATCCTATCCTCTATTATATCCTATCCTCTATCCTATCCTATCCTCTATCCTATACTATCCTCTATACTATCCTATCCTCTATCCTATCCTATCCTCTAGCCTATCCTATCCTCTATACTATCCTATCCTGTATCCTATCCTATCCTCTATCCTATCCTATCCTCTATCCTATCCTATCCTATATCCGATCCTATCCTCTATTCTATCCAATCCCCTATCCTATCCTCTATCCGATCCTATCCTCTATCCTATAGAATTCCCTATCCTATCCTCTACCGTATTGTATCCTCTATAATATCGTATCCTCTATTATATTCTATCGTATAATATCCTCAAACCTATCCTATCCTCCATCCGATCATATCCTTTATCCTATCCTATCCTATCCTCTATAATATCGTATCCTTTATCCCATCCTATCCTCTATCCTATCCTATCCTCTATCCTATCCTATCCTCTATCCTATCCTATCGTCTATCATATCCTATCGTCTATCCTATCCTATCCTCTATTATATCCTATCCTCTATCCTATTCTATCCTCTATCCTATCCTATCCTCTATCCTATCCTATCCTCTATCCTATACTATCCTCTATCCTATCCTATCCTCTATCCTATCCTATCCTCTAGCCTATCCTATCCTCTATCCTATCCTGTATCCTATCCTATCCTCTATCCTATCCTATCCTCTATCCTATCCTATCCTCTATCCTATCCTATCCTCTATCCGATCCTATCCTCTATCCTATCCTATCCTCTATCCTATCCTATCCTCTATCCTATCCTATCCTCTATCCTATCCTATCCTCTATCCTATCCTATCCTCTATCCTATCCTATCCTCTATCCTATCCTATCCTCTATCCTATCCTATCCTCTATCCTATCCTATCCTCTATCCTATCCTATCCTCTATCCTATCCTATCCTCTATCCTATCCTATCCTCTATCCTATCCTATCCTCTATCCTATCCTATCCTCTATCCTATCCTATCCTCTATCCTATCCTATCCTATCCTCTACCGTATCCTATCCTGTATCCGATCCAATCCCCTATCGTCTCCTCTATCCTATCCTATTCTCTATCCTATCCTCTATACTATCCTATCCTCTATCCTATCCTATCCTCTATCCTATCCTATCCTCTATCCTATCCTATCCTCTATCCTATCCTATCCTCTATCCTATCCTATCCTCTATCCTATCCTCTATCCTATCCTATCCTCTAACTTATCCTATCCTCTATCCTATCTTATCCTCTGTCCTATTCTATACTCTATACTATCCTTTCCGCCATCCTATCCTATCCTGTCCTCTATCGAATCCTATCCTCTATCCTATCCTCTATCCTATCCTATCCTCTATCCTATCCTATCCTCTATCCCATCCTGTCCTCTATCCTATAATATCATCTATCCTATCCTATTCTCTATCCTATCCTATCCTATCCTCTACCGTATCCTATCCTGTATCCGATCCAATCCCCTATCGTCTCCTCTATCCTATCCTATTCTCTATCCTATCCTCTATCCTATCCTATCCTCTATCCTATCCTATCCTCTATCCTATCCTATCCTCTATCCTATCCTATCCTCTATCCTATCCTATCCTCTATCCTATCCTATCCTCTAACCTATCATATCCTCTATCCTATCCTCTATCCTATCCTATCCTCTATCCTATTCTATCCTTCTCTATTATCCTATCCTCTATCCTATCCTATCCTCTATCCTATCCTATCCTGTATCCTATTCTATCCTTCTCTCCTATCCTATCCTCTATCCTATCCTATCGTATCCTCTATCCTATCCAATCCTCTATCCTATCCTCTATCCTATCCTATCCTCTAACTTATCCTATCCTCTATCCTATCTTATCCTCTGTCCTATTCTATACTCTATCCTATCCTTTCCGCCATCCTATCCTATCCTGTCCTCTATCGAATCCTATCCTCTATCCTATCCTCTATCCTATCCTATCCTCTATCCTATCCTATCCTCTATCCTATCCTATCCTCTATCCTATCCTATCCACTATCCTATCCTATCCTCTATCCTATCCTATCCTCTATCCTATCCTATAGTCTATCCTATCCTATCCTCTATCCTATCCTCTATCCTATCCTATCCTCTATCCTATCCTATCCTCTATCCTATCCTCTATCCTATCCTGTCCTCTATCCTATCCTATCCTCTATCCTATCCTATCCTCTATCCTATCCTATCCTCTTTGCTATCCAATGCCCTGTCCTATTCTCTATCCGATCCTATCGTCTATCCTATCCTATCCTCTATAATATCGTATCCTCTATCCTATCCTATCCTCTATCCTATTCTATCCTTCTCTCCTATCCTATCCTCTATCCTATCCTATCCTCTATCCTATCGTATCCTCTATCCTCTCCAATCCTCTATCCTATCCTCTATCCTATCCTATCCTCTAACTTATCCTATCCTCTATCCTATCTTATCCTCTGTCCTATTCTATACTCTATACTATCCTTTCCGCCATCCTATCCTATCCTGTCCTCTATCGAATCCTATCCTCTATCCTATCCTCTATCCTATCCTATCCTCTTTCCTATCCTATCCTCTATCCTATCCAATCCTATATCGTATCCTCTATCCTATCCTATCCTCTATCCTATCCAAACCTTTATCCTATCCTATCCTCTATCCTATCCTATCCCCTATCCTATCCTATCCTCTATCCTACCCTATCCTCTATCCTATCCTATCCTCTATTCTATCCTATCCTCTATTCTATCCTATCGTCTATCCTATCCTATGCTCTATCCTATCCTATCCTCTATCCTATCCTATCCTCTATCCTATCCTATCCTCTATCCTATCCTATCCTCTATCTTCTCCTATCCTCTATCCTATCCTATCCTCTATTATATCACATTCTCTATCCTATCCTATCCTCTTTCCTATCCTATCCTCTATCCTATCCAATCCTATATCGTATCCTCTATCCTATCCTATCCTCTATCCTATCCAAACCTTTATCCTATCCTATCCTCTATCCTATCCTATCCCCTATCCTATCCTATCCTCTATCCTACCCTATCCTCTATCCTATCCTATCCTCTATCCTATACTATCCTCTATCCTATGCTATCCTCTATCCTATCCTATCCTCTATCATATCCTATTGTCTATCCCATCCTGTCCTCTATCCTATAATATCATCTATCCTATCCAATTCTCTATCCTATCCTATCCTATCCTCTACCGTATCCTATCCTGTATCCGATCCAATCCCCTATCGTATCCTCTATCCTATCCAATCCTCTATCCTATCCTCTATCCTATCCTATCCTCTATCCTATCCAATCCTCTATCCTATCCTCTATCCTATCCTATCCTCTAACTTATCCTATCCTCTATCCTATCTTATCCTCTTTCCTATTCTACACTCTATCCTATCCTTTCCGCCATCCTATCCTATCCTGCCCTCTATCGAATCCTATCCTCTATCCTATCCAATCCCCTATCCTATCCTCTATCCGATCCTATCCTCTATCCTATCCTATCCTCTATAATATCGTTTCCTCTGTCCTATAATGTCCTCTATCCTATAATATCATCTATCCTATCCTATTCTCTATCCTATCCTATCATATCCTCTATCGTATCCTATCCTGTATCCTATCCAATCCTATATCCTATTCTCTATCCTATCCTATCCTCTATCGTATCCTGTCCCCTATCCTATCCTATCCTCTATCCTATTCTATCCTCTATCCTATCCTATCCTCTATCGTCTCCTGTCCTCTATACTATCCAATCCCCTATTCTATCCAATCCCCGATCCTATCCTCTATCCTACCCTTTCCGCTATGCTATCCTATCCTCTATAATATCGTATCCTCTGTCCTATCCTATCCTATCCTCTATCCTATCCTATCCTCTATCCTATCCTATCCTCTATCCTATCCTATCCTCTATCCTATCCTATCCTCTATCCTATGCTATCCTCTATCCTATCCTATCCTCTATCCTATCCTATCCTCTATCCTATCCTATCCGATATCCCATCCTGTCCTCTATCCTATAATATCATCTATCCTATCCTATCCTCTATCCCATCCTGTCCTCTATCCTATAATATCATCTATCCTATCCTATTCTCTATCCTATCCTATCCTATCCTCTACCGTATCCTATCCTGTATCCGATCCAATCCCCTATCGTCTCTTCTATCCTTTCCTATTCTCTATCCTATCCTCTATCCTATCGTATCCTCTATCCTCTATCCTATCCTATCCTCTATCCTATCCTATCCCCTATCCTATCCTATCCTCTATCCTACCCTATCCTCTATCCTATCCTATCCTCTATCCTATACTATCCTCTATCCTATGCTATCCTCTATCCTATCCTATCCTCTATCCTATCCTATCCTCTATCCTATCCTATCCTCTATCCTATCCAAACCTTTATCCTATAATATCCTCTATCCTATCCTTTCCCCTATCCTATGCTATCCTCTATCCTATCCTATGCTCTATCCTATACTATCCTTTATCATATCCTATTGTCTATCCCATCCTGTCCTCTATCCTATAATATCATCTATGCTATCCTATTCTCTATCCTATCCTATCCTATCCTCTATCCTATCCTATTCTCTATCCTATCCTCTACCGTATCCTATCCTGTATCCGATCCAATCCCCTATCGTATCCTCTATCCTATCCTATTCTCTATCCTATCCTATATCCTACCGTATCCTCTATCCTATCTTATCCTCTGTCCTATTCTACACTCTATCCTATTCTTTCCGCCATCCTATCCTATCCTGTCCTCTATCGAATCCTATCCTCTATCCTATCCAATCCCCTATCCTATCCTCTATCCGATCCTATCCTCTATCCTATCCTATCCTCTATAATATCGTTTCCTCTGTCCTATAATGTTCTCTATCCTATAATATCATCTATCCTATCCTATTCTCTATCCTATCCTATCCTATCCTCTATCGTATCCTATCCTCTATCCTATCCAATCCTATATCCTATTCTCTATCCTATCCTATCCTCTATCCCATCCTGTCCTCTATCCTATAATATCATCTATCCTATCCAATTCTCTATCCTATCCTATCCTATCCTCTACCGTATCCTATCCTGTAACCGATCCAATCCCCTATCGTATCCTCTATCCTATCCAATCCTCTATCCTATCCTCTATCCTATCCTATCCTCTATCCTATCCAATCCTCTATCCTATCCTCTATCCTATCCTATCCTCTAACTTATCCTATCCTCTATCCTATCTTATCCTCTGTCCTATTCTACACTCTATCCTATCCTTTCCGCCATCCTATCCTATCCTGTCCTCTATCGAATCCTATCCTCTATCCTATCCAATCCCCTATCCTATCCTCTATCCGATCCTATCCTCTATCCTATCCTATCCTCTATAATATCGTTTCCTCTGTCCTATAATGTCCTCTATCCTATAATATCATCTATCCTATCCTATTCTCTATCCTATCCTATCATATCCTCTATCGTATCCTATCCTGTATCCTATCCAATCCTATATCCTATTCTCTATCATATCCTATCCTCTATCGTATCCTGTCCCCTATCCTATCCTATCCTCTATCCTATCCTATCCTCTATCCTATCCTATCCTCTATCCTATCCTATCCTCTATCCTATCCTATCCTCTATCCTATGCTATCCTCTATCCTATCCTATCCTCTATCCTATCCTATCCTCTATCCTATCCTATCCTCTATCCCATCCTGTCCTCTATCCTATAATATCATCTATCCTATCCTATTCTCTATCCTATCCTATCCTTTCCTCTACCGTATCCTATCCTGTATCCGATCCAATCCCCTATCGTCTCCTCTATCCTTTCCTATTCTCTATCCTATCCTCTATCCTATCGTATCCTCTATCCTCTATCCTATCCTATCCTCTATCCTATCCTATCCTCTATCCTATCCTATCCTCTATCCTATCCTATTCTCTATCCTATCCTATCCTCTATCCTATCCTATCCTCTATCCTATCCTATCCTATCCTCTATCCTATGCTATCCTCTATCCTATCCTATCCTCTATCCTATCCTATCCTCTATCCTATGCTATCCTCTATCCTATCCTATCCTCTATCCTATCCTATCCTCTATCCTATCCTATCCTCTATCCTATTCTATCCTCTATCCTATCCTATCCTCTATCCTATCCTATCCTCTATCGTATCCTATCCCCTATCCTATCCTATCCTCTATCCTATTCTATCCTCTATCCTATCCTATCCTCTATCGTCTCCCGTCCTCTATACTATCCAATCCCCTATCCTATCCAATCCCCGATCCTATCCTCTATCCTACCCTTTCCGCTATGCTATCCTATCCTCTATAATATCGTATCCTCTGTCCTATCCTATCCTATCCTCTATCCTATCCTATCCTCTATCCTATCCTATCCTCTATCCTATCCTATCCTCTATCCTATCCTATCCTCTATCCTATGCTATCCTCTATCCTATCCTATCCTCTATCCTATCCTATCCTCTATCCTATCCTATCCTCTATCCCATCCTGTCCTCTATCCTATAATATCATCTATCCTATCCTATTCTCTATCCTATCCTATCCTTTCCTCTACCGTATCCTATCCTGTATCCGATCCAATCCCCTATCGTCTCCTCTATCCTTTCCTATTCTCTATCCTATCCTCTATCCTATCGTATCCTCTATCCTCTATCCTATCCTATCCTCTATCCTATCCTATCCTCTATCCTATCCTATCCTCTATCCTATCCTATTCTCTATCCTATCCTATCCTCTATCCTATCCTATCCTCTATCCTATCCTATCCTATCCTCTATCCTATGCTATCCTCTATCCTATCCTATCCTCTATCCTATCCTATCCTCTATCCTATGCTATCCTCTATCCTATCCTATCCTCTATCCTATCCTATCCTCTATCCTATCCTATCCTCTATCCTATTCTATCCTCTATCCTATCCTATCCTCTATCCTATCCTATCCTCTATCGTATCCTATCCCCTATCCTATCCTATCCTCTATCCTATTTTATCCTCTATCCTATCCTATCCTCTATCGTCTCCCGTCCTCTATACTATCCAATCCCCTATCCTATCCAATCCCCGATCCTATCCTCTATCCTACCCTTTCCGCTATGCTATCCTATCCTCTATAATATCGTATCCTCTGTCCTATCCTATCCTATCCTCTATCCTAGCCTATCCTCTATCCTATCCTATCCTCTATCCTATCCTATCCTCTATCCTATCCTATCCTCTATCCTATCCTATCCTCTATCCTATCCTATCCTCTATCCTATCCTATCCTCTATCCCATCCTGTCCTCTATCCTATAATATCATCTATCCTATCCTATTCTCTATCCTATCCTATCCTATCCTCTACCGTATCCTATCCTGTATCCGATCCAATCCCCTATCGTCTCCTCTATCCTTTCCTATTCTCTATCCTATCCTCTATCCTATCGTATCCTCTATCCTCTATCCTATCCTATCCTCTATCCTATCCTATCCTCTATCCTATCCTATCCTCTATCCTATCCTATCCTCTATCCTATCCTATCCTCTATCCTATCCTATCCTCTATCCTATCCTATCCTCTATCCTATCCTATCCTCTATCCTATCCTATCCTCTATCCTATCCTATCCTATCCTCTATCCTATGCTATCCTCTATCCTATCCTATCCTCTATCCTATCCTATCCTCTATCATATCCTATTGTCTATCCCATCCTGTCCTCTATCCTATAATATCATCTATGCTATCCTATTCTCTATCCTATCCTATCCTATCCTCTATCCTATCCTATTCTCTATCCTATCCTATCCTATCCTCTACCGTATCCTATCCTGTATCCGATCCAATCCCCTATCGTATCCTCTATCCTATCCTATTCTCTATCCTATCCTATATCCTATCGTATCCTCTATCCTATCTTATCCTATGTCCTATTCTACACTCTATCCTATCCTTTCCGCCATCCTATCCTATCCTGTCCTCTATCGAATCCTATCCTCTATCCTATCCAATCCCCTATCCTATCCTCTATCCGATCCTATCCTCTATCCTATCCTATCCTCTATAATATCGTTTCCTCTGTCCTATAATGTCCTCTATCCTATAATATCATCTATCCTATCCTATTCTCTATCCTATCCTATCCTATCCTCTATCGTATCCTATCCTCTATCCTATCCAATCCTATATCCTATTCTCTATCCTATCCTATCCTCTATCGTATCCTATCCCCAATCCTATCCTATCCTCTATCCTATTCTATCCTCTATCCTATCCTATCCTCTATCGTCTCCTGTCCTCTATACTATCCAATCCCCTATCCTATCCAATCCCCGATCCTATCCTCTATCCTACCCTTTCCGCTATGCTATCCTCTCCTCTATAATATCGTATCCTCTGTCCTATCCTATCCTATACTCTATCCTATCCTATCCTCTATCCTATCCTATCCTCTATCGTATCCTATCCTCTATCCTATCCTATCCTCTATCCTATCCTATCCTATCCTCTACCGTATCCTATCCTGTATCCGATCCAATCCCCTATCGTCTCCTCTATCCTTTCCTATTCTCTATCCTATCCTCTATCCTATCCTATTCTCTATCCTATGCTATCCTCTATCCTATCCTATCCTCTAACCTATCCTATCCTCTATCCTATCCTATCCTCTATCCCATCCTGTCCTCTATCCTATAATATCATCTATCCTATCGTATTCTCTATCCTATCCTATTCTCTATCCTATCCTATCCTATCCTCTACCGTATCCTATCCTGTATCCGATCCAATCCCCTATCGTATCCTCTATCCTATCCTCTATCCTATCCTATCCTCTAACTTATCCTATCCTCTATCCTATCTTATCCTCTGTCCTATTCTATACTCTATCCTATCCTTTCCGCCATCCTATCCTATCCTGTCCTCTATCGAATCCTATCCTCTATCCTATCCTCTATCCTATCCTATCCTCTATCCGATCCTATCCTCTATCCTATCCTATCCTCTATAATATCGTTTCCTCTGTCCTATAATGTCCTCTATCCTATAATATCATCTATCCTATCCTATTCTCTATCCTATCCTATCCTATCCTCTATCGTATCCTATCCTCTATCCTATCCAATCCTATATCCTATTCTCTATCCTATCCTATCCTCTATCGTACCCTATCCCTTATCCTATCCTATCCTCTATCCTATTCTATCCTCTATCCTATCCTATCCTCTATCGTCTCCTGTCCTCTATACTATCCAATCCCCTATCCTATCCAATCCCCTATCCTATCCTCTATCCTACCCTTTCCGCTAAGCTATCCTATCCTCTATCCTATCCAATCCTATATCGTATCCTCTATCCTATCATATCCTCTATCCTATTCTATCCTTCTCTATTATCCTATCCTCTATCCTATCCTATCCTATATCCTATCCTATCCTCTATCCTATCCTATCCTCTATCCTATCCTATCCTCTATCCTATTCTATCCTTCTCTCCTATCCTATCCTCTATCCTATCCTATCCTCTATCCTATCGTATCCTCTATCCTATCCAATCCTCTATCCTATCCTCTATCCTATCCTATCCTCTAACTTATCCTATCCTCTATCCTATCCTATCCTCTATCCTATCATATCCTCTATCCTATCCCATTCTCTATCCTATCCTATCCTCTTTACTATCCTATTGTCTATCCTATCCTTTCCTTTATCCTATCCTATCCTCTCACCAATCCTATCCTCAATCCTATCCTCAATCCTATCCTATCCTCTATCCTATCCTATCCTCTATCCTATCCTATCCTCTATCCTATCCTATCCTCTATCCTATCCTATCCTCTATCCTATCCTATCCTCTATCCTATCCGATCCTCTATCCTATCCTATCCTCTATCCTATCCTATCCTCTATCCTATCCCATTCTCTATCCTATTCTATCCTCTTTCCTATCCTATCCTCTATCCTATCGAATCCTATATCCTATCCTATCCTCTATCCTATCCTATCCTATATCCTCTTCTATCCTCTATCCTATGCTATCCTCTATCCTATCCTATCCTCTATCCTACCCTATCCTCTATCCTATCCAATCCTCTATCCTATCCTATCCTCTATCCTATCGTATCCTCTATCCTATCCAATCCTCTATCCTATCCTCTATCCTATCCTATCCTCTAACTTATCCTATCCTCTATCCTATCCTATCCTCTATCCTATCATATCCTCTATCCTATCCCATTCTCTATCCTATCCTATCCTCTTTACTATCCTATCCTCTACCCTATCCTATCCTCTATCCTATCCTATCCTCTATCCTATCCTATCCTCTATCCTATCCTTTCCTCTATCCTATCCTATCCTTTATCCTATCCTATCCTCTATCCTATCCTATCCTCTATCCTATCCTATCCTCTATGCTATCCTATCCTCTATCTTATCATATCCTCTATCCTATCCTATCCTCTAACCTATCCCATTCTCTATCCTATCCTATCCTCTTTCCTATCCTATCCTCTATCCTATCCAATCCTATATCGTATCCTCTATCCTATCCTATCCTCTATCCTATCCTATCCTCTATCCTATCCTATCCTCTATCCTATCCTATCCTCTATCCTATCCTATCCTCTATCCTATCCAAACCTTTATCCTATCCTATCGTCTATCCTATCCTATCCCCTATCCTATCCTATCCTCTATCCTATCCTATCCTCTATCCTATCCTATCCTCTATCCTATCCTATCCTCTATCCTATCCTATCCTCTATCCTATCCTATCCTCTATCCTATCCTATCCTCTATCCTATCGTATCCTCTATCCTATCCAATCCTCTATCCTATCCTCTATCCTATCCTATCCTCTAACTTATCCTATCCTCTATCCTATCCTATCCTCTATCCTATCATATCCTCTATCCTATCCCATTCTCTATCCTATCCTATCCTCTTTACTATCCTATTGTCTATCCTATCCTATCCTTTATCCTATCCTATCCTCTCACCAATCCTATCCTCAATCCTATCCTCAATCCTATCCTATCCTCTATCCTATTCTATCCTCTTTCCTATCCTATCCTCTATCCTATCGAATCCTATATCCTATCCTATCCTCTATCCTATCCTATCCTATATCCTCTTCTATCCTCTATCCTATGCTATCCTCTATCCTATCCTATCCTCTATCCTACCCTATCCTCTATCCTATCCAATCCTCTATCCTATCCTATCCTCTATCCTATCGTATCCTCTATCCTATCCAATCCTCTATCCTATCCTCTATCCTATCCTATCCTCTAACTTATCCTATCCTCTATCCTATCCTATCCTCTATCCTATCATATCCTCTATCCTATCCCATTCTCTATCCTATCCTATCCTCTTTACTATCCTATTGTCTATCCTATCCTATCCTTTATCCTATCCTATCCTCTCACCAATCCTATCCTCAATCCTATCCTATCCTCTATCCTATCCTATCCTCTATCCTATCCTATCCTCTATCCTATCCTATCCTCTATCCTATCCTATCCTCTAACCTATCCTATCCTCTATCCTATCCTCTATCCTATCCTATCCTCTATCCTAATCTATCCTTCTCTACTATCCTATCCTCTATCCTATCCTATCCTCTATCCTATCCTATCCTCTATCCTATCCTATCCTCTATCCTATTCTATCCTTCTCTCCTATCCTATCCTCTATCCTATCCTATCCTCTATCCTATCGTATCCTCTATCCTATCCAATCCTCTATCCTATCCTCTATCCTATCCTATCCTCTAACTTATCCTATCCTCTATCCTATCCTATCCTCTAACCTATCATATCCTCTATCCTATCCTATCCTCTATCCTATCCTATCCTCTATCGTCTCCTGTCCTATACTCTATCCTATCCTATCCTCTATCCTATCCTATCCTCTATCCTATCCTATCCTCTATCCTATCCTATCCTCTATCCTATCCTATCCTCTATCCTATCCTATCCTCTATCCTATCCTATCCTCTATCCTATCCTATCCTCTATCCTATCCTATCCTCTATCCTATCCTATGCTCTATCCGATCCTATCCTCTATCCTATCCTATCCTCTATCTTATCCTATCCTCTATCCTATCCTATCCTCTATCCTATCCCATTCTCTATCCTATTCTATCCTCTTTCCTATCCTATCCTCTATCCTATCCAATCCTATAACCTATCCTATCCTCTATCCTATCCTATCCTATATCCTCTTCTATCCTCTATCCTATGCTATCCTCTATCCTATCCTATCCTCTATCCTATCCTATCCTCTATCCTATCCTATCCTCTATCCTATCCAATCCTCTATCCTATCCTGTCCTCTATCCTATAATATCACCTATCCTATCCTATCCTCTACCGTATCCTATCCTGTATCCAATCCAATCCCCTATCGTCTCCTCTATCCTATCCTATTCTCTATCCTATCCTCTATCCTATCGGATCCTCTATCCCATCCAATCCTTTATCCTATCCTCTATCCTATCCTATCCTCTAAGTTATCCCATCCTCTATCCTATCCTATCCTCTATCCTATCCTATCCTCTATCCTATCCTATCCTCTATCCTATCCTATCCTCTATCCTATGCTATCCTCTATCCTATCCTATCCTCTATCCTATCCTATCCTGTATCCTATCCTATCCTCTATCCTATCCTATCCTCTATCCTATCCTATCCTCTATCCTATCCTATCCTCTATCCTATCCTATCCTCTATCCTATCCTATCCTCTATCCTATCCTATGCTCTATCCGATCCTATCCTCTATCCTATCCTATCCTCTATCTTATCCTATCCTCTATCCTATCCTATCCTCTATCCTATCCCATTCTCTATCCTATCCTATCCTCTTTCCTATCCTATCCTCTATCCTATCCAATCCTATATCGTATCCTCTATCCTATCATATCCTCTATCCTATCCTATCCTCTATCCTATCCAAACCTTTATCCTATCCTATCCTCTATCCTATCCTATCCCCTATCCTATCCTATCCTCTATCCTATCCTATCCTCTATCCTATCCTATCCTCTATCCTATCCTATCCTCTATCCTATCCTATCCTCTATCCTATGCTATCCTCTTTCCTATCCTATCCTCTATCCTATCCTATCCTCTATCCTATCCAATCCTCTATCCTATCCTCTATCCTATCCAATCCTCTATCCTACCCTGTCCTCTATCCTATAATATCATCTATCCTATCCTATTCTCTATCCTATCCTATCCTATCCTCTACCGTATCCTATCCTGTATCCGATCCAATCCCCTATCGTCTCCTCTATCCTATCCTATTCTCTATCCTATCCTCTATCCTATCGGATCCTCTATCCTATCCAATCCTCTATCCTATCCTCTATCCTATCCTATCCTCTAACTTATCCCATCCTCTATCCTATCCAATCCTATATCGTATGCTCTATCCTATCATATCCTCTATCCTATCCTATCCTCTATCCTATCCAAACCTTTATCCTATCCTATCCTCTATCCTATCCTATCCTATCCTCTATCCTATCCTATCCTCTATCCTATCCTATCCTCTATCCTATCCTATCCTCTATCCTATCCTATCCTCTATCCTATCCTATCCTCTATCCTATACTATCCTCTATCCTATCCTATCCTCTATCCTATGATATCCTCTATCCTATCCTATCCTCTATCCTATCCTATCCTCTATCCTATGCTATCCTCTATCCTATCCTATCCTCTATCGTATCCTATCCTCTATCCTATCCTATCCTCTATTCTATCCTATCCTCTATCCTATCCTATCGTCTATCCTATCCTATGCTCTATCCTATCCTATCCTCTATCCTATCCTATCCTCTATCCTATCCTATCCTCTATCCTATCCTATCCTCTATCCTATCCTATCCTCTATCTTCTCCTATCCTCTATCCTATCGTATCCTCTATTATATCACATTCTCTATCCTATCCTATCCTCTATCCTATTCTATCCTTCTCTATTATCCTATCCTCTATCCTATCCTATCCTCTATCCTATCCTATCCTCTATCCTATTCTATCCTTCTCTCCTATCCTATCCTCTATCCTATCCTATCCTCTATCCTATCGTATCCTCTATCCTATCCAATCCTCTATCCTATCCTCTATCCTATCCTATCCTCTAACTTATCCTATCCTCTATCCTATCCCATCCTCTATCCTATCATATCCTCTATCCTATCCTATCCTCTATCCTATCCTATCCTCTATCCTATCCTATCCTCTATTCTATCCTATCCTCTATCCTATCCTATCCTCTATCCTATCCTATCCTCTATCCTATCCTATCCTCTATCCTATCCTATCCTCTATCCTATCCTATCCTCTATCCTATCCTATCCTCTATCCTATGATATCCTCTATCCTATCCTATCCTCTATCCTATCCTATCCTCTATCCTATGCTATCCTCTATCCTATCCTATCCTTTATCGTATCCTATCCTCTATCCTATCCTATCCTCTATCCTATCCTATCCTCTATTATATCACATTCTCTATCCTATCCTATCCTCTTTCCTATCCTATCCTCTATCCTATCCAATCCTATATCGTATCCTCTATCCTATCCTATCCTCTATCCTATCCAAACCTTTATCCTATCCTATCCTCTATCCTATCCTATCCCCTATCCTATCCTATCCTCTATCCTACCCTATCCTCTATCCTATCCTATCCTCTATCCTATACTATCCTCTATCCTATGCTATCCTCTATCCTATCCTATCCTCTATCCTATCCTATCCTCTATCCTATCCTATCCTCTATTCTATCCTATCCTCTATCCTATCCTATCGTCTATCCTATCCTATGCTCTATCCTATCCTATCCTCTATCCTATCCTATCCTCTATCCTATCCTATCCTCTATCCTATCCTATCCTCTATCCTATCCTATCCTCTATCTTCTCCTATCCTCTATCCTATCCTATCCTCTATTATATCACATTCTCTATCCTATCCTATCCTCTATCCTATTCTATCCTTCTCTATTATCCTATCCTCTATCCTATCCTATCCTCTATCCTATCCTATCCTCTATCCTATTCTATCCTTCTCTCCTATCCTATCCTCTATCCTATCCTATCCTCTATCCTATCGTATCCTCTATCCTATCCAATCCTCTGTCCAATCCTCTATCCTATCCTATCCTCTAACTTATCCTATCCTCTATCCTATCCTATCCTCTATCCTACCATATCCTCTATCCTATCCTATCCTCTATCCTATCCTATCCTCTATCCTATCCTATCCTCTATCGTCTCCTGACCTATACTCTATCCTATCCTATCCTCTATCCTATCCTATCCTCTATCCTATCCTATCCTCTATCCTATCCTATCCTCTATCCTATCCTATCCTCTATCCTATCCTATCCTCTATCCTATCCTATCCTCTATCCTATCCTATCCTCTATCCTATCCTATCCTCTATCCTATCCTATCCTCTATCCTATCCTATCCTCTATCCTATCCTATCCTCTATCCTATCCTATCCTATCCTCTATCCTATCCTATCCTCTATCCTATTCTATCCTTCTCTCCTATCCTATCCTCTATCCTATCCTATCCTCTATCCTATGCTATCCTCTATCCTATCCTATCCTCTATCCTATCCTATCCTCTATCCTATCCAATCCTCTATCCTATCCTGTCCTCTATCCTATAATATCATCTATCCTATCCTATTCTCTATCCTATCCTATCCTATCCTCTACCGTATCCTATCCTGTATCCGATCCAATCCCCTATCGTCTCCTCTATCCTATCCTATTCTCTATCCTATCCTCTATCCTATCGGATCCTCTATCCTATCCAATCCTCTATCCTATCCTCTATCCTATCCTATCCTCTAACTTATCCCATCCTCTATCCTATCCTATCCTCTATTTTATCCCATTCTCTATCCTATCCTATCCTCTTTCCTATCCTATTCTCTATCCTATCCTATATCCTATCGTATCCTCTATCCTATCCAATCCTCTATCCTATCCTCTATCCTATCCTATCCTCTAACTTATCCTATCCGCTATCCTATCTTATCGTCTGTCCTATTCTATACTCTATCCTATCCTTTCCGCCATCCTATCCTATCCTGTCCTCTATCGAATCCTATCCTCTATCCTATACAATCCCCTATCCTATCCTCTATCCGATCCTATCCTCTATCCTATCCTATCCTCTATAATATCGTTTCCTCTGACCTATAATGTCCTCTATCCTATAATATCATCTATCCTATCCTATTCTCTATCCTATCCTATCCAATCCTCTATCGTATCCTATCCTCTATCCTATCCAATCCTATATCCTATTCTCTATCCTATCCTAAACTCTATCCTATCCTATCCTCTATCCTATCCTATCCTCTATCCTATCCTATCCTCTATCCTATCCTATCCTCTATCCGATCCAATCCTCTATCCTATCCTATCCTCCATAATATAGTATCCTCTATCCTATCCTATCCACTATCCTAACCTACCCTCAATCCTATCCTATCCTCTATCATATCCTATCCTCTCTTTTACACTATCCTGTATGCTATCCTATTCCCTATCCGATCCTATCCTCTATCCTAGCCTATCATCTATACTATCCTATCCTCTATCCTATCCTATCCTCTATCCTTTCCTATCCTCTATCCTATCCTATTCTCTATCCTATCCTATCCTCTATCCAATCCTATCCTCTATCGTCTCCTATCCTCTATCGTCTCCTATCCTCTATCCTATCCTCTACCCTATCCTATTCTCTATCCTGTCCAATATCCTATCCTATCCTCTATCCTATCCTATCCTCTATCCGATCCCATCCTCTATCTTATCCTATCCTCTATAATATCGTATCCTCTATCCTATCCTATCCTCCATCCTATAATATCAGCTATCCTGTCCTATTCTCAATCCTATCCTATCCTCTATCCTATCCTATCCTCTATCGTCTCCTATCCTCTATTCTATCCAATCCCCTATCCTATCCTCTATACTATACTATCCTCTATCCTGTCCTATTCTCCATTCTATCCTCTATCCTATCCTATCCTCTATCCTAACCAATCCCCTATCCTATCCAATCCCCTATCCTATTCTCTATCGTATCCCATCCTCTATAATATCGTATCCTCTATCATATTCTATCCTCTATCCCATAATATCCTCAATCGTATCCTATCCTCTATCCTATCCGATCCTCTACCCTATCCTATCCTCCACCCTACCCTATTCTCTATCCTATCCTATCCTCTATCCTATCCAATCCAATATCCTATCCCCTATCGTATCCTATCATCTATCCTATCCTATCCTCTATCCTATCCTATCCTCTATCCTATCCTATCCTCTATCCTATCCAATCCTCTATCCAATTCTCTATCCGATCCTATCGTCTATCCTATCCTATCCTCTATAATATCGTAACCTTTATCCTATACTATTCTCAATCCTATCCACTCCTTTATACTATAAAATCCTCTATCGTATCCTCTATCATATCCAATCCCCTATCCTATCCTCTATCCGATCCTATCCTCTATCCTATCCTATCCTCTATCCTATCTAAACCCCTATCCTATCCTATCCTCTATCCTATCCTATCCTATCTATTATTGTATCCTCTATAATATCGTATCCTCCATCCTATCCTATCCTCTTTCCTATCCTATCCTCAATCCTATCGTATCCTCTATAATATCGTATCCTCTATCCTATCCTATCCTCTATCCTATAATATCATCTATCCTATCCTATTCTCTATCCTACCCTATCCTCCATCCTATCCTATCCTCTATCGTCTCCTATCCTCTATCCTATCCCATCCTCTATCCTATCCTTTCTCCTATCCTATCCTATATCCTATCCTATCGACTATCGTCTGCTATATCCTATCCTATCTACTACCCTATCCTATCCTCAATCCTATCCTATGCTCTATCGTCTGCTCTATCCTATCCTATCCACCATCCTATCCTATCCTCTATCCTATCTAAACCCCTATCCTATCCTATCCTCTATCCTATCCTATCCTATCTATTATTGTATCCTCTATAATATCGTATCCTCCATCCTATCCTATCCTCTTTCCTATCCTATCCTCAATCCTATCGTATCCTCTATAATATCGTATCCTCTATCCTATCCTATCCTCTATCCTATAATATCAGCTATCCTGTCCTATTCTCAATCCTATCCTATCCTCTATCCTATCCTATCCTCTATCCTATCCTATCCTCTATCCTATCCTATCCTCTATCCTATCCTATCCTCTATCCTATCCTATCCTCTATCCTATCCTCTATACTATACTATCCGCTATCCTATCCTATTCTCCATTCTATCCTCTATCCTATCCTATCCTCTATCCTATCCAATCCCCTATCCTACCCAATCCCCAATCCTATTCTCTACCGTATCCTATCCTCTATAATATCGTATCCTCTATCCTATCCTATCCTCTATCCTATCCTATCCTCTATCCTATCCTATCCTCTATCCTATCCGATCCTCTATCCTATCCTATCCTCTATCCGATCCAATCCTCTATCCTATCCTATCCTCCATAATATAGTATCCTCTATCCTATCCTATCCACTATCCTATCCTACCCTCAATCCTATCCTATCCTCTATCCTATCCTATCCTCTCTTCTACACTATCCTGTATCCTGTCCTAATCCCTATCCGATCCTATCCTCTATCCTAGCCTATCATCTATACTATCCTATCCTCTATCCTATCCTATTCTCTATCCTATCCTATCCTCTATCCAATCCTATCCTCTATCGTCACCTATCCTCTATCGTCTCCTATCCTCTATCCTATCCTCTACCCTATCCTATTCTCTATCCTGTCCTCTATCCTATCCTATCCTCTATCCTATCCTATCCTCTATCCGATCCCATCCTCTATCCGATCCCATCCTCTATCTTATCCTATCCTCTATAATATCGTATCCTCTATCCTATCCTATCCTCTATCCTATAATATCAGCTATCCTGTCCTATTCTCTATCCTATCCTATCCTCTATCCTATTATATCTTCTATCGTCTGCTATCCTCTATCCTATCCAATTCCCTATCCTATACTCTAACGTATCCTAATCTCCATTCTATCCTCTATCCTATCCAATCCCCTATCCTACCCAATCCCCTATCCTATTCTCTACCTTATCCTTTCCTCTATAATATCGTATCCTCTATCCTATCCTATCCTCTATAATAACCTATCCTCTATCCTATCCTATCCTCTATCCTATCCAATCCTCTATCCTATTGTGTACCCGCTCCTATCGTCTATCCTATCCTATCCTCCGTAATATCGTATCCTTTATCCTATCTTATCCTCCGATCCAATCCCCTATCCTATCCTCTATAATATCGTATCCTCTATCATATTGTACCCTCTATCCAATAATATCATCTTTCCTATCCTATTCACTATCTTATCCTATCCTCTATCCTATCGTACCCTCTATCCTATCCTATTCTCTAACCTATCTTATTCTCTATACTATCCTCTATCCTATCCTATTCTCCATTCTATCCTCTATCATATCCTATCCTCTATCCTATCCTATCCTCTATTATACCCTATCCTGTATCCTATCCTAACCTCTATCCTATCCTATCCTCTATCGTCTCCTATCCTGTATCCTATCCTATCCTCTATCCTATCCTATCCTCTATCGTCTCCTATCCTCTATCCTATCCTATCCTCTATCCTATCCTATCCTCTATCCTATCCTATCCTCTATCCTATCCTATCCTCTATCCTATCCTATCCTCTATCCTATCCTCTATCCTATCCTCTATCCTATACTATCCGCTATCCTATCCTATTCTCCATTCTATCCTCTATCCTATCCTATCCTCTATCCTATCCAATCTCCTATCCTACCCAATCCCCTATCCTATTCTCTACCGTATCCTATTCTCTATAATATCGTATCCTCTATCCTATCCTATCCTCTATCCTATCCTATCCTCTATCCTATCCAATCCTCTATCCTATTGTCTACCCGATCCTATCGTCTATCCTATCCTATCCTCTATAATATCGTATCCTTTATCCTATCCTATCCCCTCTAATATCGTATCCTCTATCTTATCCTATCCTCTATCCTATCCTATCCTCTATCCTATCATATCCTCTATCCTATCCAATTCCCTATCCTATCCTCTATCGTCTCCTATCCGCTATCCTATCCAATCCCCTATCCTATCCTCTATCCTATAATATCATCTATACTATCCTATCCTCTATCGTCTCCTATCCTCTATCCGATCCAATCCCCTATCCTATCCTCTATAATATCGTATCCTCTGTCATATTGTATCCCCTATCCAATAATATCATCTAATCTATCCTATTCACTATCCCATCCTATCGTCTATCCTATCCTATCCTCTATCCTCTAACCTATACTATTCTCTGACCTATCCTATCCTCTATCCTATCCTATCCTCTATCCTATCCTATCCTCTATCCTATCCTATCCTCTATCCTATCCTATCCTCTATCCTATCCAATCCCCTATCCTACCCAATCCCCTATCCTATTCTCTACCGTATCCTATCCTCTATCCTATCCTATCCTCTACCCTATCCAATCCTCTATCCTATTGTGTACCCGATCCTATCGTCTATCCTATCCTATCCTCCATAATATCGTATCCTTTATCCTATCCTATCCTCTATCAGATCCAATCCCCTATCCTATCCTCTATAATATCGTATCCTCTATCATATTGTACCCTCTATCCAATAATACCATCTTTCCTATCCTATTCACTATCTTATCCTATCCTCTATCCTATCGTACCCTCTATTCTATCCCCTCCTCTATCCTATCCTATCCTCTATCCTATCCTTTCCTCTATCCTATCCTATCCTATCCTCTATCCTATCCTATCCTCTATCCTATCCTATCCTCTATCCTATCCTATCCTCTATTATATCCTATCCTGTATCCTATCCTATCCTCTATCCTCTCCTATCCTCTATCGTCTCCTATCCTCTATCCTATCCTATCCTCTATCCTATCCTATCCTCTATCCTATCCTATCCTCTATCCTATCCTATCCTCTATCCTATCCTATTGTCTATCCTATCCTATCCTCTATCCTATCCTATCCTCTATCCTATCCTATCCTCTATCCTATCCTATCCTCTATCCTATCCTATCCTCTATCCTATCCTATCCTCTATCCTATCCTATCCTCTATCCTATCCTATCCTCTATCGTCTGCTCTATCCTATCCTATCCACTATCCTATCGTATCCTCTTTCCTATCCTATCATCAATCCTATCCTATCCTCTATTATATCCTATCCTCTATCCTATCCTATCCTCTATCGTCTGCTCTATCCTATCCTACCCACTATACTATCCTATCCTCTATCCTATCCTATACCCTATGCTATCCTATCCTCTATCCTATCCTATCCTCTATCCTATCCAATGCCCTATCCTATTCTCTATCCGATCCTATCGTCTATCCTATCCTATCCTCTATCCTATCCAATCCTCTATCCTATCCTCTATCCTATCCTATCCCATCCAATATCCTATCCTATCCTCTATCCTATCCTATACTCTATCCTATCCTATGGTCTATAATATCGTATCCTCTATCCTATCCAATCCATCATCCTATCCTCTAGCCTATCCTATTCTCTATCCTATCCTCTATCGTCTCCTACACTCTATCCTATCCCATTTTCTATCCTATCCTATCCTATCCTCTATCCTATCCTATCCTCTATCCTATCCTATCCTCTATCCTATCCTATCCTCTATCCTATCCTATCCTCTATCGTCTGCTCTATCCTATCCTATCCACTATCCTATCGTATCCTCTTTCCTATCCTATCATCTATCCTATCCTATCCTCTATTATATCCTATCCTCTATCCTATCCTATCCTCTATCGTCTGCTCTATCCTATCCTATCCACTATACTATCCTATCCTCTATCCTATCCTATACCCTATGCTATCCTATCCTCTATCCTATCCTATCCTCTATCCTATCCAATGCCCTATCCTATTCTCTATCCGATCCTATCGTCTATCCTATCCTATCCTCTATCCTATCCAATCCTCTATCCTATCCTCTATCCTATCCTATCCCATCCAATATCCTATCCTATCCTCTATCCTATCCTATACTCTATCCTATCCTATGGTCTATAATATCGTATCCTCTATCCTATCCAATACACCATCCTATCCTCTAGCCTATCCTATTCTCTATCCTATCCTCTATCGTCTCCTACACTCTATCCTATCCCATTTTCTATCCTATCCTATCCTATCCTCTATCCTATCCTATCCTGTATCCTATCCTATCCGCTATCCTATCCTATCCTCTATCTTATACTATTCTCTAACCTATCCTATCCTCTATCCTATCCTATCCTCTATCCTATCCTATCCTCTATCCTATCCACTATCGTCTCCTATCCTCTATCCTATCCTCTATCCTATCCTATTCTCTATCCTGTCCTCTATCCTATCCTATCCTATATCATATCCTATCCTCTATCGTATCCAATCCTCTATCCTATCCGATCCTCTATCCTATCCTATCCTCTATAATATCGTATCCTCCATCATATTGTACCCTCTATCCAATAATATCATCTATCCTATCCTATTCACTATCTTATCCTATCCTCTATCCTATCCTATCCTCTATCCTATCCTATTCTCTAACCTATCCTATCCTCTAGCCTATCCTATTCTCTATCCTATCCTCTATCCTATCCTATCCTCTATCCTATCCTATCCTCTATCCTATTCAATCCCCTATCCTATGCTCTATCCGATCCTATCCTCTATAATATCGTATCCTCTATCATATTCTATCCTCTATCCTATAATATCATCTATCCTATCCTATTCTCTATCCTATCCTATCCTCCATCCAATCCTATCCTCTATCGTCTCCTATCCTCTATCCTATCCTCTACCCTATCCTATTCTCTATCCTGTCCAATATCCTATCCTATCCTCTATCCTATCCTATCCTCTATCCGATCCCATCCTCTATCTTATCCTATCCTCTATAATATCGTATGCTCTATCCTATCCTATCCTCTATCCTATAATATCAGCTATCCTGTCCTATTCTCAATCCTATCCTATCCTCTATCCTATCCTATCCTCTATCGTCTCCTATCCTCTATTCTATCCAATCCCCTATCCTATCCTCTATACTATACTATCCTCTATCCTATCCTCTCCTCTATCCTATCCAATCCCCTATCCTATCCAATCCCCTATCCTATCCAATCCCCTATCCTATTCTCTATCGTATCCTATCCTCTATAATATCGTATCCTCTATCATATTCTATCCTCTATCCTATAATATCCTCAATCGTATCCTATCCTCTATCCTATCCGATCCTCTACCCTATCCTATCCTCTACCCTATCCTATTCTCTATCCTATCCTATCCTCTATCCTATCCAATCCAATATCCTATCCCCTATCGTCTCCTATCCTCTATCCTATCCTCTAGCCTATCCTATTCTCTATCCTATCCTCTATCGTATCCTATCATCTATCCTATCCTATCCTCAATCCTATCCTATCCTCTATCCTATCCAATCCTCTATCCAATTCTCTATCCGATCCTATCGTCTATCCTATCCTATCCTCTATAATATCGTATCCTTTATCCTATACTATTCTCAATCCTATCCACTCCTTTATACTATAAAATCCTCTATCGTATCCTCTATCCTATCCAATCCCCTATCCTATCCTCTATCCGATCCAATCCTCTATCCTATCCTATCCTCCATAATATAGTATCCTCTATCCTATCCTATCCACTATCCTATCCTACCCTCAATCCTATCCTATCCTCTATCCTATCCTATCCTCTATCCTATCCTATTGTCTATCCTATCGTATCCTCAATCCTATCATATCCTCCATCCTATCCTATTCTCTATCCTATCATATCCTTTACCCTACCCTTTCCTCTCTCCTATCCTATCCTCAATCCTATCCTATCCTCTATCCTATCCTATCCACTATCCTATCCTACCCTCAATCCTATCCTATCCTCTATCCTATCCTATCCTCTCTTCTACACTATCCTGTATCCTATCCTATTCCCTATCCGATCCTATCCTCTATCCTAGCCTATCATCTATACTATCCTATCCTCTATCCTATCCTATTGGCTATCCTATCGTATCCTCAATCCTATCATATCCTCCATCCTATCCTATACTCTATCCTATCATATCCTTTACCCTACCCTTTCCTCTCTCCTACCCTTTCCTCTCTCCTATCCTATCCTCAATCCTATCCTATCCTCTATCCTATCCTATCCACTATCCTATCCTACCCTCAATCCTATCCTATCCTCTATCCTATCCTATCCTCTCTTCTACACTATCCTGTATCCTATCCTATTCCCTATCCGATCCTATCCTCTATCCTAGCCTATCATCTATACTATCCTATCCTCTATCCTATCCTATCCTCTATCCTATCCTATCCTCTATCCTATCCTATTGTCCATCCTATCCTATCCTGTATCCTATCGTATCCTCTATCCTACCATATCCTCTATCCAATCCTATTCTCTATCCTATCCTATCCTCTATCCTATCCAATCCTCTATCCTATCCTCTATCGTCTCCCATCCTCTATCCTATCCTCTATCCTATCCAATCCCCTATCCTATCCTATCCTCTATCCTATCCAATCCATTATCCTATGCTCTATCCGATCCTATCGTCTATCCTATCCTATCCTCTATAATATCGTATCCTTTATCATATCCTATCCTCTATCCGATCCAATCCTCTATCCTATCATCTATAATATCGTATCCTCTATTATATTCTATCCTCTATACAATATTAACATCTATCCTATCCTATTCACTATCCTATCGTATCCTCTTTCCTATCCTATCATCTATCCTATCCTATCCTCTATTATATCCTATCCTCTATCCTATCCTATCCTCTATCGTCTGCTCTATCCTATCCTATCCACTATACTATCCTATCCTCTATCCTATCCTATACCCTATGCTATCCTATCCTCTATCCTATCCTATCCTCTATCCTATCCAATGCCCTATCCTATTCTCTATCCGATCCTATCGTCTATCCTATCCTATCCTCTATCCTATCCAATCCTCTATCCCATCCTCTATCGTCTCCTACACTCTATCCTATCCCATTTTCTATCCTATCCTATCCTATCCTCTATCCTATCCTATCCTCTATCCTATCCTATCCTCTATCCTATCCTATCCGCTATCCTATCCTATCCTCTATCCTATCCTATCCTCTATCCTATCCTATCCGCTATCCTATCCTATCCTCTATCCTATCCTATCCTCTATCCTATCCACTATCGTCTCCTATCCTCTATCCTATCCTCTAGCCTATCCTATTCTCTATCCTGTCCTCTATCCTATCCTATCCTATATCATATCCTATCCTCTATCCTATCCAATCCTCTATCCTATCCGATCCTCTATCCTATCCTATCCTCTATAATATCGTATCCTCTATCATATTCTATCCTCTATCCTATAATATCATCTATCCTATCCTATTCTCTATCCTATCCTATCCTCTATCCAATCCTATCCTCTATCGTCTCCTACCCTCTATCGTCTCCTATCCTCTATCCTATCCTCTACCCTATCCTATTCTCTATCCTGTCCAATATCCTATCCTATCCTCTATCCTATCCTATCCTCTATCCGATCCCATCCTCTATCTTATCCTATCCTCTATCCTATCCTATCCTCTATCCTATAATATCAGCTATCCTGTCCTATTCTCAATCCTATCCTATCCTCTATCCTATCCTATCCTCTATCCTATCCAATCCCCTATCCTATCCAATCCCCTATCCTATTCTCTATCGTATCCTATCCTCTATAATATCGTATCCTGTATCATATTCTATCCTCTATCCTATAATATCCTCAATCGTATCCTATCCTCTATCCTATCCGATCCTCTACCCTATCGTATCCTCTACCCTATCCTATTCTCTATCCTATCCTATCCTCTATCCTATCCAATGCAATATCCTATCCCCTATCGTCTCCTATCCTCTATCCTATCCTCTAGCCTATCCTATTCTCTATCCTATCCTCTATCGTATCCTTTCATCTATCCTATCCTATCCTCTATCCTATCCTATCCTCTATCCTATCCTCTATCCTATAATATCAGCTATCCTGTCCAATTCTCTATCCGATCCTATCGTCTATCCTATCCTATCCTCTATAATATCGTATCCTTTATCCTATACTATTCTCAATCCTATCCACTCCTTTATACTATAAAATCCTCTATCGTATCCTCTATCTTATCCAAACCCCTATCCTATCCTCTATCCGATCCTATCCTCTATCCTATCCTATCCTCTATCCTATCTAAACACCTATCCTATCCTATCCTGTATCCTATCCTATCCTATCTATTATTGTATCCTCTATAATATCGTATCCTCCATCCTATCCTATCCTCTTTCCTATCCTATCCTCAATCCTATCGTATCCTCTATAATATCGTATCCTCTATCCTATCCTATCCTCTATCCTATAATATCATCTATCCTATCCTATTCTCTATCCTACCCTATCCTCCATCCTATCCTATCCTCTATCGTCTCCTATCCTCTATCCTATCCCATCCTCTATCCTATCCTTTCTCCTATCCTATCCTATATCCTATCCTATCGACTATCGTCTGCTATATCCTATCCTATCTACTATCCTATCCTATCCTCAATCCTATCCTATCCTCTATCGTCTGCTCTATCCTATCCTATCCACCATCCTATCCTATCCTCTACCCTATCATATCCTCTATCCTATCCAATCCCCTATCCTATCCTCTATCCTATCCAATTCCCTATCCTATCCTCTATTATATCGTATCTTCTATCCTATCCTATCCTCTATCCTATAGTATCATCTATCCTATCCTATTCTCAATTCTATCCTCTATCCTATCCTATCCTCTATCCTATCCAATTCCCTATCCTATCCTCTATCGTCTCCTATCCTCTATCCTATCCAATCCCCTATCCTATCCTCTATCCTATCCTATCCGATCCTCTATGCTATCCTATCCTCTATAATATCGTATCCTCTATCATATCCTATCCACTTTCCTATCCAATCCTCTATCCTATCCGATCCTCTATCCTATCCTATCCTCTATATTATCGTTTCCTCTATCATATCCTATCCTCTTTCCTATAATATTATCTATCCTATTATATTATCTATCCTATCCTCTTCTCTATCGTATCCTATCCTCTATCCTATCCTATCCTCTATCGTCTCCTATTCTCTATCCTATCCAATCCCCTATCCTATCCTGTTTCTATCCTATCCTCTAACCTATCCTATCCTCTATCCTATCCTATCCTCTATCGTCTCCTATCCTCTATCCTATCCAATCCTCTATCCTATCCCGTCTCCTATCCTAGCCTCTATCCTATCCTATCCTCTATCCGATCCAATCCCCTATCCTATCCTCTATAATATCGTATCCTCTATCCTATCCTATCCTATATCATATCCTATCATCTATCGTATCCTATTCTCTATCCTATCCTATCCTCTATCGTCTCCTATCCTCTATCCTATCCAATCCCCTATCCTATCCTCTATCCTATCCTAATCTCCATTCTATCCTCTATCCTATCCTATCCTCTATCCTATACAATCCCCTATCCTATCCAATCCCCTATCCTATTTTCTATCGTATCATATCCTCTATTATATCCTATCCTCTATCCTATCCTATCCTCTATCGTCTGCTCTATCCTATCCTATCCACTATACTATCCTATCCTCTATCCTATCCTATACCCTATGCTATCCTATCCTCTATCCTATCCTATCCTCTATCCTATCCAATGCCCTATCCTTTCCCTGTCCGATCCTATCGTCTATCCTATCCTATCCTCTATCCTATCCAATCCTCTATCCCATCCTCTATCGTCTCCTACACTCTATCCTATCCCATTTTCTATCCTATCCTATCCTATCCTCTATCCTATCCTATCCTCTACCCTATCCTATACTCTATCCTATCCTATCCTCTATCCTATCCAATCCAATATCCTATCCCCTATCGTCTCCTATCCTCTATCCTATCCTCTAGCCTATCCTATTCTCTATCCTATCCTCTATCGTATCCTATCATCTATCCTATCCTATCCTCTATCCTCTCCTATCCTCTATCCTATCCAATCCTCTATCCAATTCTCTATCCGATCCTATCGTCTATCCTATCCTATCCTCTATAATATCGTATCCTTTATCCTATACTATTCTCAATCCTATCCACTCCTTTATACTATAAAATCCTCTATCGTATCCTCTATCCTATCCAATCCCCTATCCTATCCTCTATCCGATCCTATCCTCTATCCTATCCTATCCTCTATCCTATCTAAACCCCTATCCTATCCTATCCTATCTATTATTGTATCCTCTATAATATCGTATCCTCCATCCTATCCTATCCTCTTTCCTATTCTATCCTCAATCCTATCGTATCCTCTATAATATCGTATCCTCTATCCTATAATATCATCTATCCTATCCTATTCTCTATCCTACCATATCCTCCATCCTATCCTATCCTCTATCGTCTCCTATCCTCTATCCTATCCCATCCTCTATCCTATCCTTTCTCCTATTCTATCCTATATCCTATCCTATCGACTATCGTCTGCTATATCCTATCCTATCTAATATCCTATCCTATCCTCAATCCTATCCTATCCTCTATCGTCTGCTCTATCCTATCCTATCCACCATCCTATCCTATCCTCTACCCTATCCTATCCTCTATCCTATCCAATCCCCTATCCTATCCTCTATCCTATCCTATCCCATCCTATATCCTATCGTATACTCTATCGTATCCTATCCTCTATCCTATCCTCTACCCTATCCTATTCTCTATCCTGTCCAATATCCTATCCTATCCTCTATCCTATTCTATCCTCTATCCGATCCCATCCTCTATCTTATCCTATCCTCTATAATATCGTATCCTGTATCCTATCCTATCCTCTATCCTATAATATCAGCTATCCAGTCCTATTCTCAATCCTATCCTATCCTCTATCCTATCCTATCCTCTATCGTCTCCTATCCTCTATTCTATCCAATCCCCTATCCTATCCTCTATACTATACTATCCTCTATCCAGTCCTATTCTCCATTCTATCCTCTATCCTATCCTATCCTCTATCCTATCCAATCCAATATCCTATCCCCTATCGTCTCCTATCCTCTATCCTATCCTCTAGCCTATCCTATTCTCTATCCTATCCTCTATCGTATCCTATCATCTATCATATCCTATCCTCTATCCTATCCTATCCTCTATCCTATCCAATTCTCTATCCGATCCTATCGTCTATCCTATCCTATCCTCTATAATATCGTATCCTTTATCCTATACTATTCTCAATCCTATCCACTCCTTTATACTATAAAATCCTCTATCGTATCCTTTATCCTATCCAATCCCCTATCCTATCCTCTATCCGATCCTATCCTCTATCCTATCCTCTCCTCTATCCTATCTAAACCCCTTATCCTATCCTATCCTCTATCCTATCCTATCCTATCTATTATTGTATCCTCTATAATATCGTATCCTCCATCCTATCCTATCCTCTTTCCTATCCTATCCTCAATCCTATCGTATCCTCTATAATATCGTATCCTCTATCCTATCCTATCCTCTATCCAATAATATCATCTATCCTATCCTATTCTCTATCCTACCCTATCCTCCATCCTATCCTATCCTCTATCGTCTCCTATCCTCTATCCTATCCCATCCTCTATCCTCTCCTTTCTCCTATCCTATCCTATCCTCTATCCTATCCTCTACCCTATCCTATTCTCTATCCTGTCCAATATCCTATCCTATCCTCCATCCTATCTAAACCCCTATCCTATAATATCCTCTATCCTATCCTATCCTATCTATTATTGTATCCTCTATAATATCGTATCCTCCATCCTATCCTATCCTCTTTCCTATCCTATCCTCAATCCTATCGTATCCGCTATAATATCGTATCCTCTATCCTATCCTATCCTCTATCCTATAATATCATCTATCCTATCCTATTCTCTATCCTACCCTATCCTCCATCCTATCCTATCCTCTATCGTCTCCTATCCTCTATCCTATCCCATCCTCTATCCTATCCTTTCTCCTATCCTATCCTATATCATATCCTATCGACTATCGTCTGCTATATCCTATCATATCTACTATCCTATCCTATCCTCAATCCTATCCTATCCTCTATCGTCTGCTCTATACTATCCTATCCACCATCCTATCCTATCCTCTACCCTATCCTATCCTCTGTCGTCTCCTATCCTCTATTCTATCCAATCCCCTATCCTATCCTCTATACTATACTATCCTCTATCCTGTCCTATTCTCCATTCTATCCTCTATCCTATCCTATCCTCTATCCTATCCTCTACCCTATCCTATTCTCTATCCTGTCCAATATCCTATCCTATCCTCTATCCTATCCTATCCTCTATCCTATCCTATCCTCTATATTATCCTATCCTCTATCCTATCCTATCCTCTATCCTATCCTATCCTCTATCCTATCCTATCCTCTATCCTATCCTATCCTCTATCCTATCCAATGCCCTATCCTATTCTCTATCCGATCCTATCGTCTATCCTATCCTATCCTCTAACCTATCCAATCCTCTATCCTATAATATCATCTATCCTATCCTATTCTCTATCCTATCCTATCCTCTATCCAATCCTATCCTCTATCGTCTCCTATCCTCTATCCTATCCGCTACCCTATCCTATTCTCTATCCTGTCATCTATCCAATCCTATCCTCTATCCTATCCTATCCTCTATCCGATCCCATCCTCTATCTTAGCCTATCCTCTATAATATCGTATCCTCTATCCTATCCTATCCTCTATCCGATCCCATCCTCTATCTTATCCTATCCTCTATAATATCGTATCCTCTATCCTATCCTATCCTCTATCCTATAATATCAGCTATCCTGTCCTATTCTCTATCCTATCCTATCCTCGATCCTATCCTATCCTCTATCGTCTCCTATCCCCTATTCTATCCAATCCCCTATCCTATCCTCTACGCTATACTATCCTCTATCCTATCCTATTCTCCATTCTATCCTCTATCCTATCCTATCCTCTATCCTATCCAATCCCCTATCCTATCCAATCCCCTATCCTATTCTCTATCGTATCCTATCTTCTATAATATCGTATCCTCTATCATATTCTATCCTCTATCCTATAATATCCTCAATCCTATCCTATCCTCTATGCTATCCGATCCTCTACCCTATCCTATTCCCTACCCTATCCTATTCTCTATCCTGTCCTATCCTCTATCCTATCCAATCCAATATCCTATCCTCTATCGTCTCCTATCCTCTATCCTATCCTCTAGCCTATCCTATTCTCTATCCTATTCTCTATCCTATCCTATCCTCTATCCTATCCTATCCTCTATCCTATCCTATCCTCTATCCTATCCTATCCTCTATCCGATCCAATCCCCTATCCTATCATCTATAATATCGTATCCTCTATCATATTCTATCCTCTATACAATATTAACATCTATCCTATCCTATTCACTATCCTATCGTATCCTCTTTCCTATCCTATCATCTATCCTATCCTATCCTCTATCCGATCCAATCCTCTATCCTATCCTATCCTCCATAATATAGTATCCTCTATCCTATCCTATCCACTATCCTAACCTACCCTCAATCCTGTCCTATCCTCTATCCTATCCTATCCTCTCTTCTACACTATCCTGTATCCTATCCTATTCCCTATCCGATCCTATCCTCTATCCTAGCCTATCATCTATACTATCCTATCCTCTATCCTATCCTATCCTCTATCCTATCCTATCCTCTATCCTATCCTATTGTCTATCCTATCGTATCCTCAATCCTATCATATCCTCCATCCTATCCTATTCTCTATCCTATCATATCCTTTACCCTACCCTTTCCTCTCTCCTATCCTATCCTCAATCCTATCCTATCCTCTATCCTATCCTATCCACTATCCTATCCTACCCTCAATCCTATCCTATCCTCTATCGTCTGCTCTATACTATCCTATCCACCATCCTATCCTATCCTCTACCCTATCCTATCCTCTGTCGTCTCCTATCCTCTATTCTATCCAATCCCCTATCCTATCCTCTATACTATACTATCCTCTATCCTGTCCTATTCTCCATTCTATCCTCTATCCTATCCTATCCTCTATCCTATCCTCTACCCTATCCTATTCTCTATCCTGTCCAATATCCTATCCTATCCTCTATCCTATCCTATCCTCTATCCTATCCTATCCTCTATCCTATCCTATCCTCTATCCTATCCTATCCTCTATCCTATCCTATCCTCTATCCTATCCTATCCTCTATCCTATCCTATCCTCTATCCTATCCTATCCTCTATCCTATCCTATCCTCTATCCTATCCAATGCCCTATCCTATTCTCTATCCGATCCTATCGTCTATCCTATCCTATCCTCTAACCTATCCAATCCTCTATCCTATAATATCATCTATCCTATCCTATTCTCTATCCTATCCTATCCTCTATCCAATCCTATCCTCTATCGTCTCCTATCCTCTATCCTATCCGCTACCCTATCCTATTCTCTATCCTGTCATCTATCCAATCCTATCCTCTATCCTATCCTATCCTCTAACCGATCCCATCCTCTATCTTAGCCTATCCTCTATAATATCGTATCCTCTATCCTATCCTATCCTCTATCCGATCCCATCCTCTATCTTATCCTATCCTCTATAATATCGTATCCTCTATCCTATCCTATCCTCTATCCTATAATATCAGCTATCCTGTCCTATTCTCTATCCTATCCTATCCTCGATCCTATCCTATCCTCTATCGTCTCCTATCCCCTATTCTATCCAATCCCCTATCCTATCCTCTACGCTATACTATCCTCTATCATATCCTATTCTCCATTCTATCCTCTATCCTATCCTATCCTCTATCCTATCCAATCCCCTATCCTATCCAATCCCCTATCCTATTCTCTATCGTATCCTATCTTCTATAATATCGTATCCTCTATCATATTCTATCCTCTATCCTATAATATCCTCAATCCTATCCTATCCTCTATGCTATCCGATCCTCTACCCTATCCTATTCCCTACCCTATCCTATTCTCTATCCTGTCCTATCCTCTATCCTATCCAATCCAATATCCTATCCTCTATCGTCTCCTATCCTCTATCCTATCCTCTAGCCTATCCTATTCTCTATCCTATTCTCTATCCTATCCTATCCTCTATCCTATCCTATCCTCTATCCTATCCTATCCTCTATCCTATCCTATCCTCTATCCGATCCAATCCCCTATCCTATCATCTATAATATCGTATCCTCTATCATATTCTATCCTCTATACAATATTAACATCTATCCTATCCTATTCACTATCCTATCGTATCCTCTTTCCTATCCTATCATCTATCCTATCCTATCCTCTATTATATCCTATCCTCTATCCTATCCTATCCTCTATCGTCTGCTCTATCCTATCCTATCCACTATCCTATCGTATCCTCTTTCCTATCCTATCATCTATCCTATCCTATCCACTATTATATCCTATCCTCTATCCTATCCTATCCTCTATCGTCTGCTCTATCCTATCCTATCCACTATACTATCCTATCCTCTATCCTATCCTATACCCTATGCTATCCTATCCTCTATCCTATCCTATCCTCTATCCTATCCAATGCTCTATCCTATTCTCTATCCGATCCTATCGTCTATCCTATCCTATCCTCTATCCTATCCAATCCTCTATCCTATCCTCTATCCTATCCTATCCCATCCAATATCCTATCCTATCCTCTATCCTATTCTATACTCTATCCTATCCTATCCTCTATCCTATCCAATCCGCTATCCTATTCTCTATCCGATCCTATCGTCTATCCTATCCTTTCCTCTATAATATCGTATCCTTTATCCTATCCTATCCTCTATCCGATCCAATCCCCTATCCTATCATCTATAATATCGTATCCTCTATCATATTCTATCCGCTATACAATATTAACATCTATCCTATCCTATTCACTATCCTATCGTATCCTCTTTCCTATCCTATCATCTATCCTATCCTATCCTCTATTATATCCTATCCTCTATCCTATCCTATCCTCTATCGTCTGCTCTATCCTATCCTATCCACTATACTATCCTATCCTCTATCCTATCCTATACCCTATGCCATCCTATCCTCTATCCTATCCTATCCTCTATTCTATCCAATGCCCTATCCTATTCTCTATCCGATCCTATCGTCTATCCTATCCTATCCTCTATCCTATCCTATCCTCTATCCGATCCCATCCTCTATCTTATCCTATCCTCTATAATATCGTATCCTCTATCCTATCCTATCCTCTATCCTATAATATCAGCTATCCTGTCCTATTCTCAATCCTATCCTATCCTCTATCCTATCCTATCCTCTATCGTCTCCTATGTTCTATTCTATCCAATCCCCTATCCTATCCTCTATACTATACTATCCTCTATCCTGTCCTATTCTCCATTCTATCCTCTCTCCTATCCTATCCTCTATCCTATCCAATCCCCTATCCTATCCAATCCCCTATCCTATTCTCTATCGTATCCCATCCTCTATAATATCGTATCCTCTATCATATTCTATCCTCTATCCTATAATATCCTCAATCGTATCCTATCCTCGATCCTATCCGATCCTCTACCCTATCCTATCCTCTACCCTATCCTATTCTCTATCCTATCCTATCCTCTATCCTATCCAATCCAATATCCTATCCCCTATCGTCTCCTATCCTCTATCCTATCCTCTAGCCTATCCTATTCTCTATCCTATCCTCTATCGTATCCTATCATCTATCCTATCCTATCCTCTATCCTATCCTATCCTCTATCCTATCCAATCCTCTATCCAATTCTCTATCCGATCCTATCGTCTATCCTATCCTATCCTCTATAATATCGTATCCTTTATCCTATACTATTCTCAATCCTATCCACTCCTTTATACTATAAAATCCTCTATCGTATCCTCTATCCTATCCAATCCCCTAACCTATCCTCTATCCGATCCTATCCTCTATCCTATCCTATCCTCTATCCTATCTAAACCCCAATCCTATCCTATCCTCTATCCTATACTATCCTATCTATTATTGTATCCTCTATAATATCGTATCCTCCATCCTATCCTATCCTCTATCCTATCCTATCCTCTATCCTATCCAATCCGCTATCCTATTCTCTATCCGATCCTATCGTCTATCCTATCCTATCCTCTATAATATCGTATCCTTTATCCTATCCTATCCTCTATCCGATCCAATCCCCTATCCTATCATCTATAATATCGTATCCTCTATCATATTCTATCCGCTATACAATATTAACATCTATCCTATCCTATCCACTATCCTATCGTATCCTCTTTCCTATCCTATCATCTATCCTATCCTATCCACTATTATATCCTATCCTCTATCCTATCCTATCCTCTATCGTCTGCTCTATCCTATCCTATCCACTATACTATCCTATCCTCTATCCTATCCTATACCCTATGCTATCCTATCCTCTATCCTATCCTATCCTCTATCCTATCCAATGCTCTATCCTATTCTCTATCCGATCCTATCGTCTATCCTATCCTATCCTCTATCCTATCCTATCCTCTATCCTATCCTCTATCCTATCCTATCCCATCCAATATCCTATCCTATCCTCTATCCTATTCTATACTCTATCCTATCCTATGGTCTATAATATCGTATCCTCTATCCTATCCAATCCACCATCCGATCCTCTAGCCTATCCTATTCTCCATCCTATCCTCTATCGTCTCCTACACTCTATCCTATCGCATTTTCTATCCTATCCTATCCTATCCTCTATCCTATCCTATCCTCTATCCTATCCTATCCTCTATCCTATCCTATCCGCTATCCTATACTATCCTCTATCCTATACTATTCTCTAACCTATCCTATCCTCTATCCTATCCTATCCTCTATCCTATCCTATCCTCTATCCTATCCTATCCTCTATCCTATCCAATCCTCTATCCTATCCCGTATCCTATCCTATCCTCTATCGTCTCCTATCCTCTATCCCATCCCATCCTCTATCCTATCCTTTCTCCTATCCTATCCTATATCCTATCCTATCGACTATCGTCTGCTATATCCTATCCTATCTACTATCCTATCCTATCCTCAATCCTATCCTATCCTCTATCGTCTGCTCTATCCTATCCTATCAACCATCCTATACTATCCTCTACCCTATCCTATCCTCTATCCTATCCAATCCCCTATCCTATCCTCTACCCTATCCTATCCTCTGTCGTCTCCTATCCTCTATTCTATCCAATCCCCTATCCTATCCTCTATACTATACTATCCTCTATCCTGTCCTATTCTCCATTCTATCCTCTATCCTATCCTATCCTCTATCCTATCCTCTACCCTATCCTATTCTCTATCCTGTCCAATATCCTATCCTATCCTCTATCCTATCCTATCCTCTATCCTATCCTATCCTCTATCCTATCCTATCCTCTATCCTACCCTATCCTCCATCCTATCCTATCCTCTATCGTCTCCTATCCTCTATCCTATCCCATCCTCTATCCTCTCCTTTCTCCTATCCTATCCTATCCTCTATCCTATCCTCTACCCTATCCTATTCTCTATCCTGTCCAATATCCTATCCTATCCTCCATCCTATCTAAACCCCTATCCTATAATATCCTCTATCCTATCCTATCCTATCTATTATTGTATCCTCTATAATATCGTATCCTCCATCCTATCCTATCCTCTTTCCTATCCTATCCTCAATCCTATCGTATCCGCTATAATATCGTATCCTCTATCCTATCCTATCCTCTATCCTATAATATCATCTATCCTATCCTATTCTCTATCCTACCCTATCCTCCATCCTATCCTATCCTCTATCGTCTCCTATCCTCTATCCTATCCCATCCTCTATCCTATCCTTTCTCCTATCCTATCCTATATCATATCCTATCGACTATCGTCTGCTATATCCTATCATATCTACTATCCTATCCTATCCTCAATCCTATCCTATCCTCTATCGTCTGCTCTATACTATCCTATCCACCATCCTATCCTATCCTCTACCCTATCCTATCCTCTGTCGTCTCCTATCCTCTATTCTATCCAATCCCCTATCCTATCCTCTATACTATACTATCCTCTATCCTGTCCTATTCTCCATTCTATCCTCTATCCTATCCTATCCTCTATCCTATCCTCTACCCTATCCTATTCTCTATCCTGTCCAATATCCTATCCTATCCTCTATCCTATCCTATCCTCTATCCTATCCTATCCTCTATATTATCCTATCCTCTATCCTATCCTATCCTCTATCCTATCCTATCCTCTATCCTATCCTATCCTCTATCCTATCCAATGCCCTATCCTATTCTCTATCCGATCCTATCGTCTATCCTATCCTATCCTCTAACCTATCCAATCCTCTATCCTATAATATCATCTATCCTATCCTATTCTCTATCCTATCCTATCCTCTATCCAATCCTATCCTCTATCGTCTCCTATCCTCTATCCTATCCGCTACCCTATCCTATTCTCTATCCTGTCATCTATCCAATCCTATCCTCTATCCTATCCTATCCTCTATCCGATCCCATCCTCTATCTTAGCCTATCCTCTATAATATCGTATCCTCTATCCTATCCTATCCTCTATCCGATCCCATCCTCTATCTTATCCTATCCTCTATAATATCGTATCCTCTATCCTATCCTATCCTCTATCCTATAATATCAGCTATCCTGTCCTATTCTCTATCCTATCCTATCCTCGATCCTATCCTATCCTCTATCGTCTCCTATCCCCTATTCTATCCAATCCCCTATCCTATCCTCTACGCTATACTATCCTCTATCCTATCCTATTCTCCATTCTATCCTCTATCCTATCCTATCCTCTATCCTATCCAATCCCCTATCCTATCCAATCCCCTATCCTATTCTCTATCGTATCCTATCTTCTATAATATCGTATCCTCTATCATATTCTATCCTCTATCCTATAATATCCTCAATCCTATCCTATCCTCTATGCTATCCGATCCTCTACCCTATCCTATTCCCTACCCTATCCTATTCTCTATCCTGTCCTATCCTCTATCCTATCCAATCCAATATCCTATCCTCTATCGTCTCCTATCCTCTATCCTATCCTCTAGCCTATCCTATTCTCTATCCTATTCTCTATCCTATCCTATCCTCTATCCTATCCTATCCTCTATCCTATCCTATCCTCTATCCTATCCTATCCTCTATCCGATCCAATCCCCTATCCTATCATCTATAATATCGTATCCTCTATCATATTCTATCCTCTATACAATATTAACATCTATCCTATCCTATTCACTATCCTATCGTATCCTCTTTCCTATCCTATCATCTATCCTATCCTATCCTCTATCCGATCCAATCCTCTATCCTATCCTATCCTCCATAATATAGTATCCTCTATCCTATCCTATCCACTATCCTAACCTACCCTCAATCCTGTCCTATCCTCTATCCTATCCTATCCTCTCTTCTACACTATCCTGTATCCTATCCTATTCCCTATCCGATCCTATCCTCTATCCTAGCCTATCATCTATACTATCCTATCCTCTATCCTATCCTATCCTCTATCCTATCCTATCCTCTATCCTATCCTATTGTCTATCCTATCGTATCCTCAATCCTATCATATCCTCCATCCTATCCTATTCTCTATCCTATCATATCCTTTACCCTACCCTTTCCTCTCTCCTATCCTATCCTCAATCCTATCCTATCCTCTATCCTATCCTATCCACTATCCTATCCTACCCTCAATCCTATCCTATCCTCTATCGTCTGCTCTATACTATCCTATCCACCATCCTATCCTATCCTCTACCCTATCCTATCCTCTGTCGTCTCCTATCCTCTATTCTATCCAATCCCCTATCCTATCCTCTATACTATACTATCCTCTATCCTGTCCTATTCTCCATTCTATCCTCTATCCTATCCTATCCTCTATCCTATCCTCTACCCTATCCTATTCTCTATCCTGTCCAATATCCTATCCTATCCTCTATCCTATCCTATCCTCTATCCTATCCTATCCTCTATCCTATCCTATCCTCTATCCTATCCTATCCTCTATCCTATCCTATCCTCTATCCTATCCTATCCTCTATCCTATCCTATCCTCTATCCTATCCTATCCTCTATCCTATCCTATCCTCTATCCTATCCTATCCTCTATCCTATCCTATCCTCTATCCTATCCAATGCCCTATCCTATTCTCTATCCGATCCTATCGTCTATCCTATCCTATCCTCTAACCTATCCAATCCTCTATCCTATAATATCATCTATCCTATCCTATTCTCTATCCTATCCTATCCTCTATCCAATCCTATCCTCTATCGTCTCCTATCCTCTATCCTATCCGCTACCCTATCCTATTCTCTATCCTGTCATCTATCCAATCCTATCCTCTATCCTATCCTATCCTCTATCCGATCCCATCCTCTATCTTAGCCTATCCTCTATAATATCGTATCCTCTATCCTATCCTATCCTCTATCCGATCCCATCCTCTATCTTATCCTATCCTCTATAATATCGTATCCTCTATCCTATCCTATCCTCTATCCTATAATATCAGCTATCCTGTCCTATTCTCTATCCTATCCTATCCTCGATCCTATCCTATCCTCTATCGTCTCCTATCCCCTATTCTATCCAATCCCCTATCCTATCCTCTACGCTATACTATCCTCTATCATATCCTATTCTCCATTCTATCCTCTATCCTATCCTATCCTCTATCCTATCCAATCCCCTATCCTATCCAATCCCCTATCCTATTCTCTATCGTATCCTATCTTCTATAATATCGTATCCTCTATCATATTCTATCCTCTATCCTATAATATCCTCAGTCCTATCCTATCCTCTATGCTATCCGATCCTCTACCCTATCCTATTCCCTACCCTATCCTATTCTCTATCCTGTCCTATCCTCTATCCTATCCAATCCAATATCCTATCCTCTATCGTCTCCTATCCTCTATCCTATCCTCTAGCCTATCCTATTCTCTATCCTATTCTCTATCCTATCCTATCCTCTATCCTATCCTATCCTCTATCCTATCCTATCCTCTATCCTCTATCCTATCCTCTATCCGATCCAATCCCCTATCCTATCATCTATAATATCGTATCCTCTATCATATTCTATCCTCTATACAATATTAACATCTATCCTATCCTATTCACTATCCTATCGTATCCTCTTTCCTATCCTATCATCTATCCTATCCTATCCTCTATTATATCCTATCCTCTATCCTATCCTATCCTCTATCGTCTGCTCTATCCTATCCTATCCACTATCCTATCGTATCCTCTTTCCTATCCTATCATCTATCCTATCCTATCCACTATTATATCCTATCCTCTATCCTATCCTATCCTCTATCGTCTGCTCTATCCTATCCTATCCACTATACTATCCTATCCTCTATCCTATCCTATACCCTATGCTATCCTATCCTCTATCCTATCCTATCCTCTATCCTATCCAATGCTCTATCCTATTCTCTATCCGATCCTATCGTCTATCCTATCCTATCCTCTATCCTATCCAATCCTCTATCCTATCCTCTAGCCTATCCTCTATCCTATCCTATCCCATCCAATATCCTATCCTATCCTCTATCTTATTCTATACTCTATCCTATCCTATCCTCTATCCTATCCAATCCGCTATCCTATTCTCTATCCGATCCTATCGTCTATCCTATCCTTTCCTCTATAATATCGTATCCTTTATCCTATCCTATCCTCTATCCGATCCAATCCCCTATCCTATCATCTATAATATCGTATCCTCTATCATATTCTATCCGCTATACAATATTAACATCTATCCTATCCTATTCACTATCCTATCGTATCCTCTTTCCTATCCTATCATCTATCCTATCCTATCCTCTATTATATCCTATCCTCTATCCTATCCTATCCTCTATCGTCTGCTCTATCCTATCCTATCCACTATACTATCCTATCCTCTATCCTATCCTATACCCTATGCCATCCTATCCTCTATCCTATCCTATCCTCTATTCTATCCAATGCCCTATCCTATTCTCTATCCGATCCTATCGTCTATCCTATCCTATCCTCTATCCTATCCTATCCTCTATCCGATCCCATCCTCTATCTTATCCTATCCTCTATAATATCGTATCCTCTATCCTATCCTATCCTCTATCCTATAATATCAGCTATCCTGTCCTATTCTCAATCCTATCCTATCCTCTATCCTATCCTATCCTCTATCGTCTCCTATGTTCTATTCTATCCAATCCCCTATCCTATCCTCTATACTATACTATCCTCTATCCTGTCCTATTCTCCATTCTATCCTCTCTCCTATCCTATCCTCTATCCTATCCAATCCCCTATCCTATCCAATCCCCTATCCTATTCTCTATCGTATCCCATCCTCTATAATATCGTATCCTCTATCATATTCTATCCTCTATCCTATAATATCCTCAATCGTATCCTATCCTCGATCCTATCCGATCCTCTACCCTATCCTATCCTCTACCCTATCCTATTCTCTATCCTATCCTATCCTCTATCCTATCCAATCCAATATCCTATCCCCTATCGTCTCCTATCCTCTATCCTATCCTCTAGCCTATCCTATTCTCTATCCTATCCTCTATCGTATCCTATCATCTATCCTATCCTATCCTCTATCCTATCCTATCCTCTATCCTATCCAATCCTCTATCCAATTCTCTATCCGATCCTATCGTCTATCCTATCCTATCCTCTATAATATCGTATCCTTTATCCTATACTATTCTCAATCCTATCCACTCCTTTATACTATAAAATCCTCTATCGTATCCTCTATCCTATCCAATCCCCTAACCTATCCTCTATCCGATCCTATCCTCTATCCTATCCTATCCTCTATCCTATCTAAACCCCAATCCTATCCTATCCTCTATCCTATACTATCCTATCTATTATTGTATCCTCTATAATATCGTATCCTCCATCCTATCCTATCCTCTATCCTATCCTATCCTCTATCCTATCCAATCCGCTATCCTATTCTCTATCCGATCCTATCGTCTATCCTATCCTATCCTCTATAATATCGTATCCTTTATCCTATCCTATCCTCTATCCGATCCAATCCCCTATCCTATCATCTATAATATCGTATCCTCTATCATATTCTATCCGCTATACAATATTAACATCTATCCTATCCTATCCACTATCCTATCGTATCCTCTTTCCTATCCTATCATCTATCCTATCCTATCCACTATTATATCCTATCCTCTATCCTATCCTATCCTCTATCGTCTGCTCTATCCTATCCTATCCACTATACTATCCTATCCTCTATCCTATCCTATACCCTATGCTATCCTATCCTCTATCCTATCCTATCCTCTATCCTATCCAATGCTCTATCCTATTCTCTATCCGATCCTATCGTCTATCCTATCCTATCCTCTATCCTATCCTATCCTCTATCCTATCCTATCCTCTATCCTATCCTCTATCCTATCCTATCCCATCCAATATCCTATCCTATCCTCTATCCTATTCTATACTCTATCCTATCCTATGGTCTATAATATCGTATCCTCTATCCTATCCAATCCACCATCCTATCCTCTAGCCTATCCTATTCTCCATCCTATCCTCTATCGTCTCCTACACTCTATCCTATCGCATTTTCTATCCTATCCTATCCTATCCTCTATCCTATCCTATCCTCTATCCTATCCTATCCTCTATCCTATCCTATCCGATATCCTATACTATCCTCTATCCTATACTATTCTCTAACCTATCCTATCCTCTATCCTATCCTATCCTCTATCCTATCCTATCCTCTATCCTATCCTATCCTCTATCCTATCCAATCCTCTATCCTATCCCGTATCCTATCCTATCCTCTATCGTCTCCTATCCTCTATCCCATCCCATCCTCTATCCTATCCTTTCTCCTATCCTATCCTATATCCTATCCTATCGACTATCGTCTGCTATATCCTATCCTATCTACTATCCTATCCTATCCTCAATCCTATCCTATCCTCTATCGTCTGCTCTATCCTATCCTATCAACCATCCTATACTATCCTCTACCCTATCCTATCCTCTATCCTATCCAATCCCCTATCCTATCCTCTATCCTATCCTATCCCATCCTATATCCTATCGTATACTCTATCCTATCCTATCCTCTATCCTATCCTATCCTCTATCCTATCCAATCCTCTATCCTATCCCGTATCCTATCCTATCCTCTATCCTATCCTATCCTCTATCCGATCCAATCCCCTATCCTATCCTCTATAATATCCTATCCTCTATCCTATCCTATTCTCTATCCTATCCTCTATCCTATCCTATCCTCTATCCTACATTAGTCTCTACCCTATCCTATCCTCTATCCTATCCTATCCTCTATCATCTCCTGTCCTCTATCCTATCCAATCCCCTATCCTATCCTCTATCGTCTCCTATCCTCTATCTTATACTCTACCCTATCCTATTCTCTATCCTGCCCTCTATCCTATCCTATCCTATATCATATCATATCCTCTACCCTATCCTATCCTCTATCCTATCCAATCCCCTATCCAATCCTCTATCCTATCCCGTATCCTATCCTATCCTCTATCCTATCCTATCCTCTATCCGATCCAATCCCCTATCCTATCCTCTATAATATCCTATCCTCTATCCTATCCTATTCTCTATCCTATCCTCTATCCTATCCTATCCTCTATCCTACATTAGTCTCTACCCTATCCTATCCTCTATCCTATCCTATCCTCTATCATCTCCTGTCCTCTATCCTATCCAATCCCCTATCCTATCCTCTATCGTCTCCTATCCTCTATCTTATACTCTACCCTATCCTATTCTCTATCCTGCCCTCTATCCTATCCTATCCTATATCATATCATATCCTCTATCCTATCCAATCATCTCTCCTATCCGATCGACTATCCTATCCTATCCTCTATAATATCGTTTCCTCTATCATATCCTATCCTTTTTCCTATAATATTATCTATCCAATCCTATTCTCTATCCTATCCTATCCTCTATCCTATTCTATCCTCTATCCTCTCCTATCCTCTATCGTCTCCTATCCTCTATCCTATCCTATCCTCTATCCTATCATCTATACTATAATATCCGCTATCCTATCCTATTCTCCATTCTATCCTCTATCCTATCCTATCCTCTATCCTATCCAATCCCCTATCCTACCCAATCCCCAATCCTATTCTCTACCGTATCCTATCCTCTATAATATCGTATCCTCTATAATATCGTATCCTCTATCCTATCCTATCCTCTATCCTATCCTATCCTCTATCCTATCCTATCCTCTATCCTATCCTATCCTCTATCCTATCATATCCTCTATCCTATCCTATCCTCTATCCTATCCTATCCTCTATCCTATGCTATCCTCTATCCTATCCTATCCTCTAACCTATCCTATCCTCTATCCTATCCTATCCTCTATCCCATCCTGTCCTCTATCCTATAATATCATCTATCCTATCCTATTCTCTATCCTATCCTATCCTATCCTCTACCGTATCCTATCCTGTATCCGATCCAATCCCCTATCGTATCCTCTATCCTATCCTCTACCGTATCCTATCCTGTATCCGATCCAATCCCCTATCGTATCCTCTATCCTATCCTCTATCCTATCCTATCCTCTAACTTATCCTATCCTCTATCCTATCTTATCCTCTGTCCTATTCTATACTCTATCCTATCCTTTCCGCCATCCTATCCTATCCTGTCCTCTATCGAATCCTATCCTCTATCCTATCCTCTATCCTATCCTATCCTCTATCCGATCCTATCCTCTATCCTATCCTATCCTCTATAATATCGTTTCCTCTGTCCTATAATGTCCTCTATCCTATAATATCATCTATCCTATCCTATTCTCTATCCTATCCTATCCTATCCTCTATCGTATCCTATCCTATATCCTCTTCTATCCTCTATCCTATGCTATCCTCTATCCTATCCTATCCTCTATCCTACCCTATCCTCTATCCTATCCAATCCTCTATCCTATCCTATCCTCTATCCTATCGTATCCTCTATCCTATCCAATCCTCTATCCTATCCTCTATCCTATCCTATCCTCTAACTTATCCTATCCTCTATCCTATCCTATCCTCTATCCTATCATATCCTCTATCCTATCCCATTCTCTATCCTATCCTATCCTCTTTACTATCCTATTGTCTATCCTATCCTATCCTTTATCCTATCCTATCCTCTCACCAATCCTATCCTCAATCCTATCCTATCCTCTATCCTATCCTATCCTCTATCCTATCCTATCCTCTATCCTATCCTATCCTCTATCCTATCCTATCCTCTAACCTATCCTATCCTCTATCCTATCCTATCCTCTATCCTATTCTATCCTTCTCTTATCCTATCCTCTATCCTATCCTATCCTCTATCCTATCCTATCCTCTATCCTATCCTATCCTCTATCCTATTCTATCCTTCTCTCCTATCCTATCCTCTATCCTATCCTATCCTCTATCCTATCGTATCCTCTATCCTATCCAATCCTCTATCCTATCCTCTATCCTATCCTATCCTCTAACTTATCCTATCCTCTATCCTATCCTATCCTCTATCCTATCATATCCTCTATCCTATCCTATCCTCTATCCTATCCTATCCTCTATCGTCTCCTGTCCTATACTCTATCCTATCCTATCCTCTATCCTATCCTATCCTCTATCCTATCCTATCCTCTATCCTATCCTATCCTCTATCCTATCCTATCCTCTATCCTATCCTATCCTCTATCCTATCCTATCCTCTATCCTATCCTATCCTCTATCCTATCCTATCCTCTATCCTATCCTATCCTCTATCCTATCCTATGCTCTATCCGATCCTATCCTCTATCCTATCCTATCCTCTATCTTATCCTATCCTCTATCCTATCCTATCCTCTATCCTATCCCATTCTCTATCCTATTCTATCCTCTTTCCTATCCTATCCTCTATCCTATGCAATCCTATAACCTATCCTATCCTCTATCCTATCCTATCCTATATCCTCTTCTATCCTCTATCCTATGCTATCCTCTATCCTATCCTATCCTCTATCCTATCCTATCCTCTATCCTATCCAATCCTCTATCCTATCCTGTCCTCTATCCTATAATATCACCTATCCTATCCTATCCTCTACCGTATCCCATCCTGTATCCAATCCAGTCCCCTATCGTCTCCTCTATCCTATCCTATTCTCTATCCTATCCTCTATCCTATCGGATCCTCTATCCCATCCAATCCTCTATCCTATCCTCTATCCTATCCTATCCTCTAAGTTATCCCATCCTCTATCCTATCCTATCCTCTATCCTATCCTATCCTCTATCCTATCCTATCCTCTATCCTATGCTATCCTCTATCCTATCCTATCCTCTATCCTATCCTATCCTCTATCCTATCCTATCCTCTATCCTATCCTATCCTCTATCCTATCCTATCCTCTAACTTATCCTATCCTCTATCCTATCCTATCCTCTATCCTATCATATCCTCTATCCTATCCTATCCTCTATCCTATCCTATCCTCTATCGTCTCCTGTCCTATACTCTATCCTATCCTATCCTCTATCCTATCCTATCCTCTATCCTATCCTATCCTCTATCCTATCCTATCCTCTATCCTATCCTATCCTCTATCCTATCCTATCCTCTATCCTATCCTATCCTCTATCCTATCCTATCCTCTATCCTATCCTATCCTCTATCCTATCGGATCCTCTATCCCATCCAATCCTCTATCCTATCCTCTATCCTATCCTATCCTCTAAGTTATCCCATCCTCTATCCTATCCTATCCTCTATCCTATCCTATCCTCTATCCTATCCTATCCTCTATCCTATCCTATCCTCTATCCTATGCTATCCTCTATCCTATCCTATCCTCTATCCTATCCTATCCTCTATCCTATCCTATCCTCTATCCTATCCTATCCTCTATCCTATCCTATCCTCTATCCTATCCTATCCTCTATCGTATCCTATCCTATCCTCTATCCTATCCTATCCTCTATCCTATCCTATCCTCTATCCTATCCTATGCTCTATCCGATCCTATCCTCTATCCTATCCTATCCTCTATCTTATCCTATCCTCTATCCTATCCTATCCTCTATCCTATCCCATTCTCTATCCTATCCTATCCTCTTTCCTATCCTATCCTCTATCCTATCCAATCCTATATCGTATCCTCTATCCTATCATATCCTCTATCCTATCCTATCCTCTATCCTATCCAAACCTTTATCCTATCCTATCCTCTATCCTATCCTATCCCCTATCCTATCCTATCCTCTATCCTATCCTATCCTCTATCCTATCCTATCCTCTATCCTATCCTATCCTCTATCCTATCCTATTATCTATCCTATGCTATCCTCTTTCCTATCCTATCCTCTATCCTATCCTATCCTCTATCCTATCCAATCCTCTATCCTATCCTGTCCTCTATCCTATAATATCATCTATCCTATCCTATTCTCTATCCTATCCTATCCTATCCTCTACCGTATCCTATCCTGTATCCGATCCAATCCCCTATCGTCTCCTCTATCCTATCCTATTCTCTATCCTATCCTCTATCCTATCGGATCCTCTATCCTATCCAATCCTCTATCCTATCCTCTATCCTATCCTATCCTCTAACTTATCCCATCCTCTATCCTATCCTATCCTCTATCCTATCCTCTATCCTATCCTATCCTCTATCCTATCCTATCCTCTATCCTATGCTATCCTCTATCCTATCCTATCCTCTATCGTATCCTATCCTCTATCCTATCCTATCCTCTATTCTATCCTATCCTCTATCCTATCCTATCGTCTATCCTATCCTATGCTCTATCCTATCCTATCCTCTATCCTATCCTATCCTCTATCCTATCCTATCCTCTATCCTATCCTATCCTCTATCTTCTCCTATCCTCTATCCTATCCTATCCTCTATTATATCACATTCTCTATCCTATCCTATCCTCTATCCTATTCTATCCTTCTCTATTATCCTATCCTCTATCCTATCCTATCCTCTATCCTATCCTATCCTCTATCCTATTCTATCCTTCTCTCCTATCCTATCCTCTATCCTATCCTATCCTCTATCCTATCGTATCCTCTATCCTATCCAATCCTCTATCCTATCCTCTATCCTATCCTATCCTCTAACTTATCCTATCCTCTATCCTATCCTATCCTCTATCCTATCATATCCTCTATCCTATCCTATCCTCTATCCTATCCTATCCTCTATCCTATCCTATCCTCTATCCTATCCTATCCTCTATCGTCTCCTGTCCTATACTCTATCCTATCCTATCCTCTATCCTATCCTATCCTCTATCCTATCCTATCCTCTATCCTATCCTATCCTCTATCCTATACTATCCTCTATCCTATCCTATCCTCTATCCTATCCTATCCTCTATCCTATCCTATCCTCTATCCTATCCTATCCTCTATCCTATCCTATCCTCTATCCTATCCTATCCTCTATCCTATCCTATCCTCTATCCTATCCTATCCTCTATCCTATCCTATCCTCTATCCTATCCTATCCTCTATCCTATTCTATCCTTCTCTCCTATCCTATCCTCTATCCTATCCTATCCTCTATCCTATGCTATCCTCTATCCTATCCTATCCTCTATCCTATCCTATCCTCTATCCTATCCAATCCTCTATCCTATCATGTCCTCTATCCTATAATATCATCTATCCTATCCTATTCTCTATCCTATCCTATCCTATCCTCTACCGTATCCTATCCTGTATCCGATCCAATCCCCTATCGTCTCCTCTATCCTATCCTATTCTCTATCCTATCCTCTATCCTATCGGATCCTCTATCCTATCCAATCCTCTATCCTATCCTCTATCCTATCCTATCCTCTAACTTATCCCATCCTCTATCCTATCCTATCCTCTATCCTATCCTATCCTCTATCCTATCCTATCCTCTATCCTATGCTATCCTCTATCCTATCCTATCCTCTATCCTATCCTATCCTCTATCCTATCCTATCCTCTATTCTATCCTATCCTCTATCCTATCCTATCCTCTATCCTATCCTATCCTCTATCCTATCCTATCCTCTATCCTATCCTATCCTCTATCCTATCCTATCCTCTATCCTATCCTATCCTCTATCCTATCCTATCCTCTATCCTATGATATCCTCTATCCTATCCTATCCTCTATCCTATCCTATCCTCTATCCTATGCTATCCTCTATCCTATCCTATCCTTTATCGTGTCCTATCCTCTATCCTATCCTATCCTCTATCCTATCCTATCCTCTATCCTATCCTATCCTCTATTATATCACATTCTCTATCCTATCCTATCCTCTTTCCTATCCTATCCTCTATCCTATCCAATCCTATATCGTATCCTCTATCCTATCCTATCCTCTATCCTATCCAAAACTTTATCCTATCCTATCCTCTATCCTATCCTATCCCCTATCCTATCCTATCCTCTATCCTACCCTATCCTCTATCCTATCCTATCCTCTATCCTATACTATCCTCTATCCTATGCTATCCTCTATCCTATCCTATCCTCTATCCTATCCTATCCTCTATCCTATCCTATCCTCTATCCTATCCTATCCTCTATCCTATCCTATCCTCTATCTTCTCCTATCCTCTATCCTATCCTATCCTCTATTATATCACATTCTCTATCCTATCCTATCCTCTATCCTATTCTATCCTTCTCTATTATCCTATCCTCTATCCTATCCTATCCTCTATCCTATCCTATCCTCTATCCTATTCTATCCTTCTCTCCTATCCTATCCTCTATCCTATCCTATCCTCTATCCTATCGTATCCTCTATCCTATCCAATCCTCTGTCCTATCCTCTATCCTATCCTATCCTCTAACTTATCCTATCCTCTATCCTATCCTATCCTCTATCCTATCATATCCTCTATCCTATCCTATCCTCTATCCTATCCTATCCTCTATCCTATCCTATCCTCTATCCTATCCTATCCTCTATCGTCTCCTGTCCTATACTCTATCCTATCCTATCCTCTATCCTATCCTATCCTCTATCCTATCCTATCCTCTATCCTATCCTATCCTCTATCCTATCCTATCCTCTATCCTATCCTATCCTCTATCCTATCCTATCCTCTATCCTATCCTATCCTCTATCCTATCCTATCCTCTATCCTATCCTATCCTCTATCCTATCCTATCCTCTATCCTATCCTATCCTCTATCCTATCCTATCCTATCCTCTATCCTATCCTATCCTCTATCCTATTCTATCCTTCTCTCCTATCCTATCCTCTATCCTATCCTATCCTCTATCCTATGCTATCCTCTATCCTATCCTATCCTCTATCCTATCCTATCCTCTATCCTATCCAATCCTCTATCCTATCCTGTCCTCTATCCTATAATATCATCTATCCTATCCTATTCTCTATCCTATCCTATCCTATCCTCTACCGTATCCTATCCTGTATCCGATCCAATCCCCTATCGTCTCCTCTATCCTATCCTATTCTCTATCCTATCCTCTATCCTATCGGATCCTCTATCCTATCCAATCCTCTATCCTATCCTCTATCCTATCCTATCCTCTAACTTATCCCATCCTCTATCCTATCCTATCCTCTATCCTATCCTATCCTCTATCCTATCCTATCCTCTATCCTATGCTATCCTCTATCCTATCCTATCCTCTATCCTATCCTATCCTCTATCCTATCCTATCCTCTATTCTATCCTATCCTCTATCCTATCCTATCCTCTATCCTATCCTATCCTCTATCCTATCCTATCCTCTATCCTATCCTATCCTCTATCCTATCCTATCCTCTATCCTATCCTATCCTCTATCCTATCCTATCCTCTATCCTATGATATCCTCTATCCTATCCTATCCTCTATCCTATCCTATCCTCTATCCTATCCTATCCTCTATCCTATCCTATCCTCTATCCTATCCTATCCTCTATCCTATGCTATCCTCTATCCTATCCTATCCTCTATCCTATCCTATCCTCTATCCTATCCTATCCTCTATTCTATCCTGTCCTCTATCCTATCCTATCCTCTATCCTATCCTATCCTCTATCCTATCCTATCCTCTATCCTATCCTATCCTCTATCCTATCCTATCCTCTATCCTATCCTATCCTCTATCCTATCCTATCCTCTATCCTATGATATCCTCTATCCTATCCTATCCTCTATCCTATCCTATCCTCTATCCTATGCTATCCTCTATCCTATCCTATCCTTTATCGTATCCTATCCTCTATCCTATCCTATCCTCTATTCTATCCTATCCTCTATCCTATCCTATCGTCTATCCTATCCTATGCTCTATCCTATCCTATCCTCTATCCTATCCTATCCTCTATCCTATCCTATCCTCTATCCTATCCTATCCTCTATTATATCACATTCTCTATCCTACCCTATCCTCTATCCTATCCTATCCTCTATCCTATACTATCCTCTATCCTATGCTATCCTCTATCCTATCCTATCCTCTATCCTATCCTATCCTCTATCCTATCCTATCCTCTATCCTATCCTATCCTCTATCCTATCCAAACCTTTATCCTATAATATCCTCTATCCTATCCTTTCCCCTATCCTATGCTATCCTCTATCCTATCCTATCCTCTATCCTATCCTATCCTCTATCCTATCCTATCCTCTATCATATCCTATTGTCTATCCCATCCTGTCCTCTATCCTATAATATCATCTATGCTATCCTATTCTCTATCCTATCCTATCCTCTACCCTATCCTATCCTCTATCCTATCCTATCCTCTATCCTATCCTATCCTCTATCCTATCCTTTCCTCTATCCTATCCTATCCTCTATCCTATCCTATCCTCTATCCTATCCTATCCTCTATCCTATCCTATCCTCTATGCTATCCTATCCTCTATCTTATCATATCCTCTATCCTATCCTATCCTCTATCCTATCCTATCCTCTATCCTATCCTATCCTCTATCCTATCCTATCCTCTATCCTATCCAAACCTTTATCCTATCCTATCGTCTATCATATCCTATCCCCTATCCTATCCTATCCTCTATCCTATCCTATCCTCTATCCTATCCTATCCTCTATCCTATCCTATCCTCTATCCTATGCTATCCTCTATCCTATCCTATCCTCTAACCTATCCTATCCTCTATCCTATCCTATCCTCTGTCCCATCCTGTCCTCTATCCTATAATATCATCTATCCTATCCTATTCTCTATCCTATCCTATCCTATCCTCTACCGTATACTATCCTGTATCCGATCCAATCCCCTATCGTATCCTCTATCCTATCCAATCCTCTATCCTATCCTCTATCCTATCCGATCCTCTATCATATCCTATCGTCTTTCCTATAATATCCTCTATGCTATCCTATCCTCAAACCTATCCTATCCTCATTCCTATCCTCTACTCCATCCTATCCTATCCGCTATCCTATCCAATCCTCTATCCTATAATATCCTCTATAGTCTCCAATCCTCTATCCTATCCTCTATCCTATCTTCTATACTATCCTATCCTCTATAAGATCGTATTCTCTATAAGATCGTATTCTCTATAATATCGTATCCTCCATCGTTTCCAATCCTCTTTCCTATAATATCATCTATCCTATCCTGTTCTCTATCCTATACTATCCTCTATCCTATCCTATCCTCTATCCTATCCTATCGTCTATCCTATCCTATGCTCTATCCTATCCTATCCTCTATCCTATCCTATCCTCTATCCTATGCTATCCTCTATCCTATCCTATCCTCTATCCTATCCTATCCTCTATCCTATCCTATCCTCTATTCTATCCTGTCCTCTATCCTATCCTATCCTCTATCCTATCCTATCCTCTATCCTATCCTATCGTCTATCCTATCCTATGCTCTATCCTATCCTATCCTCTATCCTATCCTATCCTCTATCCTATCCTATCCTCTATCCTATCCTATCCTCTATCTTCTCCTATCCTCTATCCTATCCTATCCTCTATTATATCACATTCTCTATCCTATCCTATCCTCTATCCTATTCTATCCTTCTCTATTATCCTATCCTCTATCCTATCCTATCCTCTATCCTATCCTATCCTCTATCCTATTCTATCCTTCTCTCCTATCCTATCCTCTATCCTATCCTATCCTCTATCCTATCGTATCCTCTATCCTATCCAATCCTCTATCCTATCCTCTATCCTATCCTATCCTCTAACTTATCCTATCCTCTATCCTATCCTATCCTCTATCCTATCATATCCTCTATCCTATCCTATCCTCTATCCTATCCTATCCTCTATCCTATCCTATCCTCTATCCTATCCTATCCTCTATCGTCTCCTGTCCTATACTCTATCCTATCCTATCCTCTATCCTATCCTATCCTCTATCCTATCCTATCCTCTATCCTATCCTATCCTCTATCCTATCCTATCCTCTATCCTATCCTATCCTCTATCCTATCCTATCCTCTATCCTATCCTATCCTCTATCCTATCCTATCCTCTATCCTATCCTATCCTCTATCCTATCCTATCCTCTATCCTATCCTATCCTCTATCCTATTCTATCCTTCTCTCCTATCCTATCCTCTATCCTATCCTATCCTCTATCCTATGCTATCCTCTATCCTATCCTATCCTCTATCCTATCCTATCCTCTATCCTATCCAATCCTCTATCCTATCCTGTCCTCTATCCTATAATATCATCTATCCTATCCTATTCTCTATCCTATCCTATCCTATCCTCTACCGTATCCTATCCTGTATCCGATCCAATCCCCTATCGTCTCCTCTATCCTATCCTATTCTCTATCCTATCCTCTATCCTATCGGATCCTCTATCCTATCCAATCCTCTATCCTATCCTCTATCCTATCCTATCCTCTAACTTATCCCATCCTCTATCCTATCCTATCCTCTATCCTATCCTATCCTCTATCCTATGCTATCCTCTATCCTATCCTATCCTCTATCCTATCCTATCCTCTATCCTATCCTATCCTCTATTCTATCCTATCCTCTATCCTATCCTATCCTCTATCCTATCCTATCCTCTATCCTATCCTATCCTCTATCCTATCCTATCCTCTATCCTATCCTATCCTCTATCCTATCCTATCCTCTATCCTATCCTATCCTCTATCCTATGATATCCTCTATCCTATCCTATCCTCTATCCTATCCTATCCTCTATCCTATGCTATCCTCTATCCTATCCTATCCTTTATCGTGTCCTATCCTCTATCCTATCCTATCCTCTATCCTATCCTATCCTCTATCCTATCCTATCCTCTATTATATCACATTCTCTATCCTATCCTATCCTCTTTCCTATCCTATCCTCTATCCTATCCAATCCTATATCGTATCCTCTATCCTATCCTATCCTCTATCCTATCCAAAACTTTATCCTATCCTATCCTCTATCCTATCCTATCCCCTATCCTATCCTATCCTCTATCCTACCCTATCCTCTATCCTATCCTATCCTCTATCCTATACTATCCTCTATCCTATGCTATCCTCTATCCTATCCTATCCTCTATCCTATCCTATCCTCTATCCTATCCTATCCTCTATCCTATCCTATCCTCTATCCTATCCTATCCTCTATCTTCTCCTATCCTCTATCCTATCCTATCCTCTATTATATCACATTCTCTATCCTATCCTATCCTCTATCCTATTCTATCCTTCTCTATTATCCTATCCTCTATCCTATCCTATCCTCTATCCTATCCGATCCTCTATCCTATTCTATCCTTCTCTCCTATCCTATCCTCTATCCTATCCTATCCTCTATCCTATCGTATCCTCTATCCTATCCAATCCTCTGTCCTATCCTCTATCCTATCCTATCCTCTAACTTATCCTATCCTCTATCCTACCCTATCCTCTATCCTATCCTATCCTCTATCCTATCCTATCCTCTATCCTATCCTATCCTCTATCCTATCCTATCCTCTATCCTATCCTATCCTCTATCCTATGCTATCCTCTATCCTATCCTATCCTCTATCCTATCCTATCCTCTATCCTATCCAATCCTCTATCCTATCCTGTCCTCTATCCTATAATATCATCTATCCTATCCTATTCTCTATCCTATCCTATCCTATCCTCTACCGTATCCTATCCTGTATCCGATCCAATCCCCTATCGTCTCCTCTATCCTATCCTATTCTCTATCCTATCCTCTATCCTATCGGATCCTCTATCCTATCCAATCCTCTATCCTATCCTCTATCCTATCCTATCCTCTAACTTATCCCATCCTCTATCCTATCCTATCCTCTATCCTATCCTATCCTCTATCCTATGCTATCCTCTATCCTATCCTATCCTCTATCCTATCCTATCCTCTATCCTATCCTATCCTCTATTCTATCCTATCCTCTATCCTATCCTATCCTCTATCCTATCCTATCCTCTATCCTATCCTATCCTCTATCCTATCCTATCCTCTATCCTATCCTATCCTCTATCCTATCCTATCCTCTATCCTATCCTATCCTCTATCCTATGATATCCTCTATCCTATCCTATCCTCTATCCTATCCTATCCTCTATCCTATGCTATCCTCTATCCTATCCTATCCTTTATCGTATCCTATCCTCTATCCTATCCTATCCTCTATTCTATCCTATCCTCTATCCTATCCTATCGTCTATCCTATCCTATGCTCTATCCTATCCTATCCTCTATCCTATCCTATCCTCTATCCTATCCTATCCTCTATCCTATCCTATCCTCTATTATATCACATTCTCTATCCTACCCTATCCTCTATCCTATCCTATCCTCTATCCTATACTATCCTCTATCCTATGCTATCCTCTATCCTATCCTATCCTCTATCCTATCCTATCCTCTATCCTATCCTATCCTCTATCCTATCCAAACCTTTATCCTATAATATCCTCTATCCTATCCTTTCCCCTATCCTATGCTATCCTCTATCCTATCCTATCCTCTATCCTATCCTATCCTCTATCCTATCCTATCCTCTATCATATCCTATTGTCTATCCCATCCTGTCCTCTATCCTATAATATCATCTATGCTATCCTATTCTCTATCCTATCCTATCCTCTACCCTATCCTATCCTCTATCCTATCCTATCCTCTATCCTATCCTATCCTCTATCCTATCCTTTCCTCTATCCTATCCTATCCTCTATCCTATCCTATCCTCTATCCTATCCTATCCTCTATCCTATCCTATCCTCTATGCTATCCTATCCTCTATCTTATCATATCCTCTATCCTATCCTATCCTCTATCCTATCCTATCCTCTATCCTATCCTATCCTCTATCCTATCCTATCCTCTATCCTATCCAAACCTTTATCCTATCCTATCGTCTATCATATCCTATCCCCTATCCTATCCTATCCTCTATCCTATCCTATCCTCTATCCTATCCTATCCTCTATCCTATCCTATCCTCTATCCTATGCTATCCTCTATCCTATCCTATCCTCTAACCTATCCTATCCTCTATCCTATCCTATCCTCTGTCCCATCCTGTCCTCTATCCTATAATATCATCTATCCTATCCTATTCTCTATCCTATCCTATCCTATCCTCTACCGTATACTATCCTGTATCCGATCCAATCCCCTATCGTATCCTCTATCCTATCCAATCCTCTATCCTATCCTCTATCCTATCCGATCCTCTATCATATCCTATCGTCTTTCCTATAATATCCTCTATGCTATCCTATCCTCAAACCTATCCTATCCTCATTCCTATCCTCTACTCCATCCTATCCTATCCGCTATCCTATCCAATCCTCTATCCTATAATATCCTCTATAGTCTCCAATCCTCTATCCTATCCTCTATCCTATCTTCTATACTATCCTATCCTCTATAAGATCGTATTCTCTATAAGATCGTATTCTCTATAATATCGTATCCTCCATCGTTTCCAATCCTCTTTCCTATAATATCATCTATCCTATCCTGTTCTCTATCCTATACTATCCTCTATCCTATCCTATCCTCTATCCTATCCTATCGTCTATCCTATCCTATGCTCTATCCTATCCTATCCTCTATCCTATCCTATCCTCTATCCTATGCTATCCTCTATCCTATCCTATCCTCTATCCTATCCTATCCTCTATCCTATCCTATCCTCTATTCTATCCTGTCCTCTATCCTATCCTATCCTCTATCCTATCCTATCCTCAATCCTATCCTATCGTCTATCCTATCCTATGCTCTATCCTATCCTATCCTCTATCCTATCCTATCCTCTATCCTATCCTATCCTCTATCCTATCCTATCCTCTATCTTCTCCTATCCTCTATCCTATCCTATCCTCTATTATATCACATTCTCTATCCTATCCTATCCTCTATCCTATTCTATCCTTCTCTATTATCCTATCCTCTATCCTATCCTATCCTCTATCCTATCCTATCCTCTATCCTATTCTATCCTTCTCTCCTATCCTATCCTCTATCCTATCCTATCCTCTATCCTATCGTATCCTCTATCCTATCCAATCCTCTATCCTATCCTCTATCCTATCCTATCCTCTAACTTATCCTATCCTCTATCCTATCCTATCCTCTATCCTATCATATCCTCTATCCTATCCTATCCTCTATCCTATCCTATCCTCTATCCTATCCTATCCTCTATCCTATCCTATCCTCTATCGTCTCCTGTCCTATACTCTATCCTATCCTATCCTCTATCCTATCCTATCCTCTATCCTATCCTATCCTCTATCCTATCCTATCCTCTATCCTATCCTATCCTCTATCCTATCCTATCCTCTATCCTATCCTATCCTCTATCCTATCCTATCCTCTATCCTATCCTATCCTCTATCCTATCCTATCCTCTATCCTATCCTATCCTCTATCCTATCCTATCCTCTATCCTATCCTATCCTCTATCCTATCCTATCCTCTATCCTATTCTATCCTTCTCTCCTATCCTATCCTCTATCCTATCCTATCCTCTATCCTATGCTATCCTCTATCCTATCCTATCCTCTATCCTATCCTATCCTCTATCCTATCCAATCCTCTATCCTATCCTGTCCTCTATCCTATAATATCATCTATCCTATCCTATTCTCTATCCTATCCTATCCTATCCTCTACCGTATCCTATCCTGTATCCGATCCAATCCCCTATCGTCTCCTCTATCCTATCCTATTCTCTATCCTATCCTCTATCCTATCGGATCCTCTATCCTATCCAATCCTCTATCCTATCCTCTATCCTATCCTATCCTCTAACTTATCCCATCCTCTATCCTATCCTATCCTCTATCCTATCCTATCCTCTATCCTATGCTATCCTCTATCCTATCCTATCCTCTATCCTATCCTATCCTCTATCCTATCCTATCCTCTATTCTATCCTATCCTCTATCCTATCCTATCCTCTATCCTATCCTATCCTCTATCCTATCCTATCCTCTATCCTATCCTATCCTCTATCCTATCCTATCCTCTATCCTATCCTATCCTCTATCCTATCCTATCCTCTATCCTATGATATCCTCTATCCTATCCTATCCTCTATCCTATCCTATCCTCTATCCTATGCTATCCTCTATCCTATCCTATCCTTTATCGTGTCCTATCCTCTATCCTATCCTATCCTCTATCCTATCCTATCCTCTATCCTATCCTATCCTCTATTATATCACATTCTCTATCCTATCCTATCCTCTTTCCTATCCTATCCTCTATCCTATCCAATCCTATATCGTATCCTCTATCCTATCCTATCCTCTATCCTATCCAAAACTTTATCCTATCCTATCCTCTATCCTATCCTATCCCCTATCCTATCCTATCCTCTATCCTACCCTATCCTCTATCCTATCCTATCCTCTATCCTATACTATCCTCTATCCTATGCTATCCTCTATCCTATCCTATCCTCTATCCTATCCTATCCTCTATCCTATCCTATCCTCTATCCTATCCTATCCTCTATCCTATCCTATCCTCTATCTTCTCCTATCCTCTATCCTATCCTATCCTCTATTATATCACATTCTCTATCCTATCCTATCCTCTATCCTATTCTATCCTTCTCTATTATCCTATCCTCTATCCTATCCTATCCTCTATCCTATCCGATCCTCTATCCTATTCTATCCTTCTCTCCTATCCTATCCTCTATCCTATCCTATCCTCTATCCTATCGTATCCTCTATCCTATCCAATCCTCTGTCCTATCCTCTATCCTATCCTATCCTCTAACTTATCCTATCCTCTATCCTACCCTATCCTCTATCCTATCCTATCCTCTATCCTATCCTATCCTCTATCCTATCCTATCCTCTATCCTATCCTATCCTCTATCCTATCCTATCCTCTATCCTATGCTATCCTCTATCCTATCCTATCCTCTATCCTATCCTATCCTCTATCCTATCCAATCCTCTATCCTATCCTGTCCTCTATCCTATAATATCATCTATCCTATCCTATTCTCTATCCTATCCTATCCTATCCTCTACCGTATCCTATCCTGTATCCGATCCAATCCCCTATCGTCTCCTCTATCCTATCCTATTCTCTATCCTATCCTCTATCCTATCGGATCCTCTATCCTATCCAATCCTCTATCCTATCCTCTATCCTATCCTATCCTCTAACTTATCCCATCCTCTATCCTATCCTATCCTCTATCCTATCCTATCCTCTATCCTATGCTATCCTCTATCCTATCCTATCCTCTATCCTATCCTATCCTCTATCCTATCCTATCCTCTATTCTATCCTATCCTCTATCCTATCCTATCCTCTATCCTATCCTATCCTCTATCCTATCCTATCCTCTATCCTATCCTATCCTCTATCCTATCCTATCCTCTATCCTATCCTATCCTCTATCCTATCCTATCCTCTATCCTATGATATCCTCTATCCTATCCTATCCTCTATCCTATCCTATCCTCTATCCTATGCTATCCTCTATCCTATCCTATCCTTTATCGTGTCCTATCCTCTATCCTATCCTATCCTCTATCCTATCCTATCCTCTATCCTATCCTATCCTCTATTATATCACATTCTCTATCCTATCCTATCCTCTTTCCTATCCTATCCTCTATCCTATCCAATCCTATATCGTATCCTCTATCCTATCCTATCCTCTATCCTATCCAAAACTTTATCCTATCCTATCCTCTATCCTATCCTATCCCCTATCCTATCCTATCCTCTATCCTACCCTATCCTCTATCCTATCCTATCCTCTATCCTATACTATCCTCTATCCTATGCTATCCTCTATCCTATCCTATCCTCTATCCTATCCTATCCTCTATCCTATCCTATCCTCTATCCTATCCTATCCTCTATCCTATCCTATCCTCTATCTTCTCCTATCCTCTATCCTATCCTATCCTCTATTATATCACATTCTCTATCCTATCCTATCCTCTATCCTATTCTATCCTTCTCTATTATCCTATCCTCTATCCTATCCTATCCTCTATCCTATCCTATCCTCTATCCTATTCTATCCTTCTCTCCTATCCTATCCTCTATCCTATCCTATCCTCTATCCTATCGTATCCTCTATCCTATCCAATCCTCTGTCCTATCCTCTATCCTATCCTATCCTCTAACTTATCCTATCCTCTATCCTATCCTATCCTCTATCCTATCATATCCTCTATCCTATCCTATCCTCTATCCTATCCTATCCTGTATCCTATCCTATCCTCTATCGTCTCCTGTCCTATACTCTATCCTATCCTATCCTCTATCCTATCCTATCCTCTATCCTATCCTATCCTCTATCCTATCCTATCCTCTATCCTATCCTATCCTCTATCCTATCCTATCCTCTATCCTATCCTATCCTCTATCCTATCCTATCCTCTATCCTATCCTATCCTCTATCCTATGCTATCCTCTATCCTATCCTATCCTCTATCCTATCCTATCCTCTATCCTATCCAATCCTCTATCCTATCCTGTCCTCTATCCTATAATATCATCTATCCTATCCTATTCTCTATCCTATCCTATCCTATCCTCTACCGTATCCTATCCTGTATCCGATCCAATCCCCTATCGTCTCCTCTATCCTATCCTATTCTCTATCCTATCCTCTATCCTATCGGATCCTCTATCCTATCCAATCCTCTATCCTATCCTCTATCCTATCCTATCCTCTAACTTATCCCATCCTCTATCCTATCCTATCCTCTATCCTATCCTATCCTCTATCCTATGCTATCCTCTATCCTATCCTATCCTCTATCCTATCCTATCCTCTATCCTATCCTATCCTCTATTCTATCCTATCCTCTATCCTATCCTATCCTCTATCCTATCCTATCCTCTATCCTATCCTATCCTCTATCCTATCCTATCCTCTATCCTATCCTATCCTCTATCCTATCCTATCCTCTATCCTATCCTATCCTCTATCCTATGATATCCTCTATCCTATCCTATCCTCTATCCTATCCTATCCTCTATCCTATGCTATCCTCTATCCTATCCTATCCTTTATCGTGTCCTATCCTCTATCCTATCCTATCCTCTATCCTATCCTATCCTCTATCCTATCCTATCCTCTATTATATCACATTCTCTATCCTATCCTATCCTCTTTCCTATCCTATCCTCTATCCTATCCTATCCTATATCGTATCCTCTATCCTATCCTATCCTCTATCCTATCCAAAACTTTATCCTATCCTATCCTCTATCCTATCCTATCCCCTATCCTATCCTATCCTCTATCCTACCCTATCCTCTATCCTATCCTATCCTCTATCCTATACTATCCTCTATCCTATGCTATCCTCTATCCTATCCTATCCTCTATCCTATCCTATCCTCTATCCTATCCTATCCTCTATCCTATCCTATCCTCTATCCTATCCTATCCTCTATCTTCTCCTACCCTCTATCCTATCCTATCCTCTATTATATCACATTCTCTATCCTATCCTATCCTCTATCCTATTCTATCCTTCTCTATTATCCTATCCTCTATCCTATCCTATCCTCTATCCTATCCTATCCTCTATCCTATTCTATCCTTCTCTCCTATCCTATCCTCTATCCTATCCTATCCTCTATCCTATCGTATCCTCTATCCTATCCAATCCTCTGTCCTATCCTCTATCCTATCCTATCCTCTAACTTATCCTATCCTCTATCCTATCCTATCCTCTATCCTATCATATCCTCTATCCTATCCTATCCTCTATCCTATCCTATCCTCTATCCTATCCTATCCTCTATCGTCTCCTGTCCTATACTCTATCCTATCCTATCCTCTATCCTATCCTATCCTCTATCCTATCCTATCCTCTATCCTATCCTATCCTCTATCCTATCCTATCCTCTATCCTATCCTATCCTCTATCCTATCCTATCCTCTATCCTATCCTATCCTCTATCCTATCCTATCCTCTATCCTATGCTATCCTCTATCCTATCCTATCCTCTATCCTATCCTATCCTCTATCCTATCCAATCCTCTATCCTATCCTGTCCTCTATCCTATAATATCATCTATCCTATCCTATTCTCTATCCTATCCTATCCTATCCTCTACCGTATCCTATCCTGTATCCGATCCAATCCCCTATCGTCTCCTCTATCCTATCCTATTCTCTATCCTATCCTCTATCCTATCGGATCCTCTATCCTTTCCAATCCTCTATCCTATCCTCTATCCTATCCTATCCTCTAACTTATCCCATCCTCTATCCTATCCTATCCTCTATCCTATCCTATCCTCTATCCTATCCTATCCTCTATCCTATGCTATCCTCTATCCTATCCTATCCTCTATCCTATCCTATCCTCTATCCTATCCTATCCTCTATTCTATCCTGTCCTCTATCCTATCCTATCCTCTATCCTATCCTATCCTCTATCCTATCCTATCCTCTATCCTATCCTATCCTCTATCCTATCCTATCCTCTATCCTATCCTATCCTCTATCCTATCCTATCCTCTATCCTATGATATCCTCTATCCTATCCTATCCTCTATCCTATCCTATCCTCTATCCTATGCTATCCTCTATCCTATCCTATCCTTTATCGTATCCTATCCTCTATCCTATCCTATCCTCTATTCTATCCTATCCTCTATCCTATCCTATCGTCTATCCTATCCTATGCTCTATCCTATCCTATCCTCTATCCTATCCTATCCTCTATCCTATCCTATCCTCTATCCTATCCTATCCTCTATTATATCACATTCTCTATCCTATCCTATCCTCTTTCCTATCCTATCCTCTATCCTATCCAATCCTATATCGTATCCTCTATCCTATCCTATCCTCTATCCTATCCAAACCTTTATCCTATCCTATCCTCTATCCTATCCTATCCCCTATCCTATCCTATCCTCTATCCTACCCTATCCTCTATCCTATCCTATCCTCTATCCTATACTATCCTCTATCCTATGCTATCCTCTATCCTATCCTATCCTCTATCCTATCCTATCCTCTATCCTATCCTATCCTCTATCCTATCCTATCCTCTATCCTATCCAAACCTTTATCCTATAATATCCTCTATCCTATCCTTTCCCCTATCCTATGCTATAGTCTATCCTATCCTATCCTCTATCCTATCCTATCCTCTATCCTATCCTATCCTCTATCATATTCTATTGTCTATCCCATCCTGTCCTCTATCCTATAATATCATCTATGCTATCCTATTCTCTATCCTATCCTATCCTCTACCCTATCCTATCCTCTATCCTATCCTATCCTCTATCCTATCCTATCCTCTATCCTATCCTTTCCTCTATCCTATCCTATCCTCTATCCTATCCTATCCTCTATCCTATCCTATCCTCTATCCTATCCTATCCTCTATGCTATCCTATCCTCTATCTTATCATATCCTCTATCCTATCCTATCCTCTATCCTATCCTATCCTCTATCCTATCCTATCCTCTATCCTATCCTATCCTCTATCCTATCCAAACCTTTATCCTATCCTATCGTCTATCATATCCTATCCCCTATCCTATCCTATCCTCTATCCTATCCTATCCTCTATCCTATCCTATCCTCTATCCTATCCTATCCTCTATCCTATGCTATCCTCTATCCTATCCTATCCTCTAACCTATCCTATCCTCTATCCTATCCTATCCTCTATCCCATCCTGTCCTCTATCCTATAATATCATCTATCCTATCCTATTCTCTATCCTATCCTATCCTATCCTCTACCGTATACTATCCTGTATCCGATCCAATCCCCTATCGTATCCTCTATCCTATCCAATCCTCTATCCTATCCTCTATCCTATCCGATCCTCTATCATATCCTATCGTCTTTACTATAATATCCTCTATGCTATCCTATCCTCAAACCTATCCTATCCTCATTCCTATCCTCTACTCCATCCTATCCTATCCGCTATCCTATCCAATCCTCTATCCTATAATATCCTCTATAGTCTCCAATCCTCTATCCTATCCTCTATCCTATCTTCTATACTATCCTATCCTCTATAAGATCGTATTCTCTATAATATCGTATCCTCCATCGTTTCCAATCCTCTTTCCTATAATATCATCTATCCTATCCTGTTCTCTATCCTATACTATCCTCTATCCTATCCAATCCTATATCGTATGCTCTATCATATCCTATCGTCTTTACTATAATATCCTCTATGCTATCCTATCCTCAAACCTATCCTATCCTCATTCCTATCCTCTACTCCATCCTATCCTATCCGCTATCCTATCCAATCCTCTATCCTATAATATCCTCTATAGTCTCCAATCCTCTATCCTATCCTCTATCCTATCTTCTATACTATCCTATCCTCTATAAGATCGTATTCTCTATAATATCGTATCCTCCATCGTTTCCAATCCTCTTTCCTATAATATCATCTATCCTATCCTGTTCTCTATCCTATACTATCCTCTATCCTATCCAATCCTATATCGTATGCTCTATCCTATCCTATCCTCTATTTTATCCCATTCTCTATCCTATCCTATCCTCTTTCCTATCCTATTCTCTATCCTATCCTATATCCTATCGTATCCTCTATCCTATCCAATCCTCTATCCTATCCTCTATCCTATCCTATCCTCTAACTTATCCTATCCGCTATCCTATCTTATCGTCTGTCCTATTCTATACTCTATCCTATCCTTTCCGCCATCCTATCCTATCCTGTCCTCTATCGAATCCTATCCTCTATCCTATCCAATCCCCTATCCTATCCTCTATCCGATCCTATCCTCTATCCTATCCTATCCTCTATAATATCGTTTCCTCTGACCTATAATGTCCTCTATCCTATAATATCATCTATCCTATCCTATTCTCTATCCTATCCTATCCAATCCTCTATCGTATCCTATCCTCTATCCTATCCAATCCTATATCCTATTCTCTATCCTATCCTAAACTCTATCCTATCCTATCCTCTATCCTATCCTATCCTCTATCCTATCCTATCCTCTATCCTATCCTATCCTCTATCCGATCCAATCCTCTATCCTATCCTATCCTCCATAATATAGTATCCTCTATCCTATCCTATCCACTATCCTAACCTACCCTCAATCCTATCCTATCCTCTATCATATCCTATCCTCTCTTTTACACTATCCTGTATCCTATCCTATTCCCTATCCGATCCTATCCTCTATCCTAGCCTATCATCTATACTATCCTATCCTCTATCCTATCCTATCCTCTATCCTTTCCTATCCTCTATCCTATCCTATTCTCTATCCTATCCTATCCTCTATCCAATCCTATCCTCTATCGTCACTTATCCTCTATCGTCTCCTATCCTCTATCCTATCCTCTACCCTATCCTATTCTCTATCCTGTCCAATATCCTATCCTATCCTCTATCCTATCCTATCCTCTATCCGATCCCATCCTCTATCTTATCCTATCCTCTATAATATCGTATCCTCTATCCTATCCTATCCTCTATCCTATAATATCAGCTATCCTGTCCTATTCTCAATCCTATCCTATCCTCTATCCTATCCTATCCTCTATCGTCTCCTATCCTCTATTCTATCCAATCCCCTATCCTATCCTCTATACTATACTATCCTCTATCCTGTCCTATTCTCCATTCTATCCTCTATCCTATCCTATCCTCTATCCTATCCAATCCCCTATCCTATCCAATCCCCTATCCTATTCTCTATCGTATCCCATCCTCTATAATATCGTATCCTCTATCATATTCTATCCTCTATCCCATAATATCCTCAATCGTATCCTATCCTCTATCCTATCCGATCCTCTACCCTATCCTATCCTCCACCCTACCCTATTCTCTATCCTATCCTATCCTCTATCCTATCCAATCCAATATCCTATCCCCTATCGTATCCTATCATCTATCCTATCCTATCCTCTATCCTATCCTATCCTCTATCCTATCCAATCCTCTATCCAATTCTCTATCCGATCCTATCGTCTATCCTATCCTATCCTCTATAATATCGTAACCTTTATCCTATACTATTCTCAATCCTATCCACTCCTTTATACTATAAAATCCTCTATCGTATCCTCTATCATATCCAATCCCCTATCCTATCCTCTATCCGATCCTATCCTCTATCCTATCCTATCCTCTATCCTATCTAAACCCCTATCCTATCCTATCCTCTATCCTATCCTATCCTATCTATTATTGTATCCTCTATAATATCGTATCCTCCATCCTATCCTATCCTCTTTCCTATCCTATCCTCAATCCTATCGTATCCTCTATAATATCGTATCCTCTATCCTATCCTATCCTCTATCCTATAATATCATCTATCCTATCCTATTCTCTATCCTACCCTATCCTCCATCCTATCCTATCCTCTATCGTCTCCTATCCTCTATCCTATCCCATCCTCTATCCTATCCTTTCTCCTATCCTATCCTATATCCTATCCTATCGACTATCGTCTGCTATATCCTATCCTATCTACTACCCTATCCTATCCTCAATCCTATCCTATGCTCTATCGTCTGCTCTATCCTATCCTATCCACCATCCTATCCTCTCCTCTATCCTATCTAAACCCCTATCCTATCCTATCCTCTATCCTATCCTATCCTATCTATTATTGTATCCTCTATAATATCGTATCCTCCATCCTATCCTATCCTCTTTCCTATCCTATCCTCAATCCTATCGTATCCTCTATAATATCGTATCCTCTATCCTATCCTATCCTCTATCCTATCCTATCCTCTATCCTATCCTATCCTCTATCCTATCCTCTATACTATACTATCCGCTATCCTATCCTATTCTCCATTCTATCCTCTATCCTATCCTATCCTCTATCCTATCCAATCCCCTATCCTACCCAATCCCCAATCCTATTCTCTACCGTATCCTATCCTCTATAATATCGTATCCTCTATCCTATCCTATCCTCTATCCTATCCTATCCTCTATCCTATCCTATCCTCTATCCTATCCGATCCTCTATCCTATCCTATCCTCTATCCGATCCAATCCTCTATCCTATCCTATCCTCCATAATATAGTATCCTCTATCCTATCCTATCCACTATCCTATCCTACCCTCAATCCTATCCTATCCTCTATCCTATCCTATCCTCTCTTCTACACTATCCTGTATCCTATCCTAATCCCTATCCGATCCTATCCTCTATCCTAGCCTATCATCTATACTATCCTATCCTCTATCCTATCCTATTCTCTATCCTATCCTATCCTCTATCCAATCCTATCCTCTATCGTCACCTATCCTCTATCGTCTCCTATCCTCTATCCTATCCTCTACCCTATCCTATTCTCTATCCTGTCCTCTATCCTATCCTATCCTCTATCCTATCCTATCCTCTATCCGATCCCATCCTCTATCCGATCCCATCCTCTATCTTATCCTATCCTCTATAATATCGTATCCTCTATCCTATCCTATCCTCTATCCTATAATATCAGCTATCCTGTCCTATTCTCTATCCTATCCTATCCTCTATCCTATTATATCTTCTATCGTCTGCTATCCTCTATCCTATCCAATTCCCTATCCTATACTCTAACGTATCCTAATCTCCATTCTATCCTCTATCCTATCCAATCCCCTATCCTACCCAATCCCCTATCCTATTCTCTACCTTATCCTTTCCTCTATAATATCGTATCCTCTATCCTATCCTATCCTCTATAATATCCTATCCTCTATCCTATCCTATCCTCTATCCTATCCAATCCTCTATCCTATTGTGTACCCGCTCCTATCGTCTATCCTATCCTATCCTCCGTAATATCGTATCCTTTATCCTATCTTATCCTCCGATCCAATCCCCTATCCTATCCTCTATAATATCGTATCCTCTATCATATTGTACCCTCTATCCAATAATATCATCTTTCCTATCCTATTCACTATCTTATCCTATCCTCTATCCTCTCCTACCCTCCATCCTATCCTATTCTCTAACCTATCTTATTCTCTATACTATCCTCTATCCTATCCTATTCTCCATTCTATCCTCTATCCTATCCTATCCTCTATCCTATCCAATCCTCTATCCTATTGTGTACCCGATCCTATCATCTATCCTATCCTATCCTCCATAATATCGTATCCTTTATCCTATCCTATGCTCTATCCGATCCAATCCCCTATCCTATCCTCTATAATATCGTATCCTCTATCATATTGTACCCTCTATCCAATAATATCATCTTTCCTATCCTATTCACTATCTTATCCTATCCTCTATCCTATCCTATCCTCTATAATATCGTTTCCTCTGTCCTATAATGTATTCTATCATATAATATCATCTATCCTATCCTATTCTCTATCCTATCCTATCCTCTATCCTATCCTATCCTCTATCCTATCCTATCCTCTATCCTATCCTATCCTCTATCCTATCCTATCCTATCCTCTATCGTATCCTATCCTCTATCCTATCCAATCCTATATCCTATCCTCTATCCTATCCTATCCTCTATCCGATCCTATCCTCTATCCTATCCTCTATCCTATCCTATCCTCTATCCTATCCTATCCTCTATCCTATCCTATCTTCTATCCTATCCTATCCTCTATCCTATCCTATCCTCTATCCTATCCTATCCTCTATCCTATCCTATCCTCTATCCTATCCTATCCTCTATCCTATCCTATCCTCTATCCTATCCTATCCTCTATCCTATCCTATCCTCTATCCTATCCTATCCTCTATCCTATCCTATCCTCTATCCTATCCTATCCTGTATCCTATCCTAACCTCTAACCTATCCTATCCTCTATCGTCTCCTATCCTGTATCCTATCCTATCCTCTAACCTATCCTATCCTCTATCGTCTCCCATCCTCTATCCTATCCTATCCTCTATCCTATCCTATCCTCTATCCTATCCTATCCTCTATCCTATCCTATCCTCTATCCTATCCTATCCTCTATCCTATCCTATCCTCTATCCTATCCTATCCTCTATCCTATCCTATCCTCTATCCTATCCTATCCTCTATCCTATCCTATCCTCTATCCTATCCTCTATCCTATACTATCCTCTATCCTATCCAATCTCCTATCCTACCCAATCCCCTATCCTATTCTCTACCGTATCCTATTCTCTATAATATCGTATCCTCTATCCTATCCTATCCTCTATCCTATCCTATCCTCTATTCTATCCAATCCTCTATCCTATTGTCTACCCGATCGTATCGTCTATCCTATCCTATCCTCTATAATATCGTATCCTTTATCCTATCCTATCCCCTCTAATATCGTATCCTCTATCTTATCCTATCCTCTATCCTATCCTATCCTCTATCCTATCCTATCCTCTATCCTATCCAATTCCCTATCCTATCCTCTATCGTCTCCTATCCGCTATCCTATCCAATCCCCTATCCTATCCTCTATCCTATAATATCATCTATACTATCCTATCCTCTATCGTCTCCTATCCTCTATCCGATCCAATCCCCTATCCTATCCTCTATAATATCGTATCCTCTGTCATATTGTATCCCCTATCCAATAATATCATCTAATCTATCCTATTCACTATCCCATCCTATCGTCTATCCTATCCTATCCTCTATCCTCTAACCTATACTATTCTCTGACCTATCCTATCCTCTATCCTATCCTATCCTCTATCCTATCCTATCCTCTATCCTATCCTATCCTCTATCCTATCCTATCCTCTATCCTATCCAATCCCCTATCCTACCCAATCCCCTATCCTATTCTCTACCGTATCCTATCCTCTATCCTATCCTATCCTCTACCCTATCCAATCCTCTATCCTATTGTGTACCCGATCCTATCGTCTATCCTATCCTATCCTCCATAATATCGTATCCTTTATCCTATCCTATCCTCTATCAGATCCAATCCCCTATCCTATCCTCTATAATATCGTATCCTCTATCATATTGTACCCTCTATCCAATAATACCATCTTTCCTATCCTATTCACTATCTTATCCTATCCTCTATCCTATCGTACCCTCTATCCTATCCCCTCCTCTATCCTATCCTATCCTCTATCCTATCCTTTCCTCTATCCTATCCTATCCTATCCTCTATCCTATCCTATCCTCTATCCTATCCTATCCTCTATCCTATCCTATCCTCTATTATATCCTATCCTGTATCCTATCCTATCCTCTATCCTCTCCTATCCTCTATCGTCTCCTATCCTCTATCCTATCCTATCCTCTATCCTATCCTATCCTCTATCCTATCCTATCCTCTATCCCATCCTATCCTCTATCCTATCCTATCCTCTATCCTATCCTATCCTCTATCCGATCCAATCCTCTATCCTATCCTATCCTCCATAATATAGTATCCTCTATCTTATCCTATCCACTATCCTATCCTACCCTCAATCTGATCCTATCCTCTATCCTATCCTATCCTCTCTTCTACACTATCCTGTATCCTATCCTATTCCCTATCCGATCCTATCCTCTATCCTAGCCTATCATCTATACTATCCTATCCTCTATCCTATCCTATCCTCTATCCTATCCTATCCTCTATCCTATCCTATTGTCTATCCTATCCTATCCTCTATCCTATCCTATCCTCTATCCTATCCTATCCTCTATCCTATCCTATCCTCTATCCTATCCTATCCTCTATCCTATCCTATCCTCTATCGTCTGCTCTATCCTATCCTATCCACTATCCTATCGTATCCTCTTTCCTATCCTATCATCAATCCTATCCTATCCTCTATTATATCCTATCCTCTATCCTATCCTATCCTCTATCGTCTGCTCTATCCTATCCTATCCACTATACTATCCTATCCTCTATCCTATCCTATACCCTATGCTATACTATCCTCTATCCTATCCTATCCTCTATCCTATCCAATGCCCTATCCTATTCTCTATCCGATCCTATCGTCTATCCTATCCTATCCTCTATCCTATCCAATCCTCTATCCTATCCTCTATCCTATCCTATCCCATCCAATATCCTATCCTATCCTCTATCCTATCCTATACTCTATCCTATCCTATGGTCTATAATATCGTATCCTCTATCCTATCCAATCCATCATCCTATCCTCTAGCCTATCCTATTCTCTATCCTATCCTGTATCGTCTCCTACACTCTATCCTATCCCATTTTCTATCCTATCCTATCCTATCCTCTATCCTATCCTATCCTCTATCCTATCCTATCCTCTATCCTATCCTATCCTCTATCCTATCCTATCCTCTATCGTCTGCTCTATCCTATCCTATCCACTATCCTATCGTATCCTCTTTCCTATCCTATCATCTATCCTATCCTATCCTCTATTATATCCTATCCTCTATCCTATCCTATCCTCTATCGTCTGCTCTATCCTATCCTATCCACTATACTATCCTATCCTCTATCCTATCCTATACCCTATGCTATCCTATCCTCTATCCTATCCTATCCTCTATCCTATCCAATGCCCTATCCTATTCTCTATCCGATCCTATCGTCTATCCTATCCTATCCTCTATCCTATCCAATCCTCTATCCTATCCTCTATCCTATCCTATCCCATCCAATATCCTATCCTATCCTCTATCCTATCCTATACTCTATCCTATCCTATGGTCTATAATATCGTATCCTCTATCCTATCCAATCCACCATCCTATCCTCTAGCCTATCCTATTCTCTATCCTATCCTCTATCGTCTCCTACACTCTATCCTATCCCATTTTCTATCCTATCCTATCCTATCCTCTATCCTATCCTATCCTCTATCGTCTGCTCTATCCTATCCTATCCACTATCCTATCGTATCCTCTTTCCTATCCTATCATCTATCCTATCCTATCCTCTATTATATCCTATCCTCTATCCTATCCTATCCTCTATCGTCTGCTCTATCCTATCCTATCCACTATACTATCCTATCCTCTATCCTATCCTATACCCTATGCTATCCTATCCTCTATCCTATCCTATCCTCTATCCTATCCAATGCCCTATCCTATTCTCTATCCGATCCTATCGTCTATCCTATCCTATCCTCTATCCTATCCAATCCTCTATCCTATCCTCTATCCTATCCTATCCCATCCAATATCCTATCCTATCCTCTATCCTATCCTATACTCTATCCTATCCTATGGTCTATAATATCGTATCCTCTATCCTATCCAATCCACCATCCTATCCTCTAGCCTATCCTATTCTCTATCCTATCCTCTATCGTCTCCTACACTCTATCCTATCCCATTTTCTATCCTATCCTATCCTATCCTCTATCCTATCCTATCCTGTATCCTATCCTATCCGCTATCCTATCCTATCCTCTATCTTATACTATTATCTAACCTATCCTATCCTCTATCCTATCCTATCCTCTATCCTATCCTATCCTCTATCCTATCCTATCCTCTATCCTATCCACTATCGTCTCCTATCCTCTATCCTATCCTCTATCCTATCCTATTCTCTATCCTGTCCTCTATCCTATCCTATCCTATATCATATCCTATCCACTATCGTATCCAATCCTCTATCCTATCCGATCCTCTATCCTATCCTATCCTCTATAATATCGTATCCTCCATCATATTGTACCCTCTATCCAATAATATCATCTATCCTATCCTATTCACTATCTTATCCTATCCTCTATCCTATCCTATCCTCTATCCTATCCTATTCTCTAACCTATCCTATCCTCTAGCCTATCCTATTCTCTATCCTATCCTCTATCCTATCCTATCCTCTATCCTATCCTATCCTCTATCCTATTCAATCCCCTATCCTATGCTCTATCCGATCCTATCCTCTATAATATCGTATCCTCTATCATATTCTATCCTCTATCCTATAATATCATCTATCCTATCCTATTCTCTATCCTATCCTATCCTCCATCCAATCCTATCCTCTATCGTCTCCTATCCTCTATCCTATCCTCTACCCTATCCTATTCTCTATCCTGTCCAATATCCTATCCTATCCTCTATCCTATCCTATCCTCCATAATATAGTATCCTCTATCTTATCCTATCCACTATCCTATCCTACCCTCAATCTGATCCTATCCTCTATCCTATCCTATCCTCTCTTCTACACTATCCTGTATCCTATCCTATTCCCTATCCGATCCTATCCTCTATCCTAGCCTATCATCTATACTATCCTATCCTCTATCCTATCCTATCCTCTATCCTATCCTATCCTCTATCCTATCCTATTGTCTATCCTATCCTATCCTCTATCCTATCCTATCCTCTATCCTATCCTATCCTCTATCCTATCCTATCCTCTATCCTATCCTATCCTCTATCCTATCCTATCCTCTATCGTCTGCTCTATCCTATCCTATCCACTATCCTATCGTATCCTCTTTCCTATCCTATCATCAATCCTATCCTATCCTCTATTATATCCTATCCTCTATCCTATCCTATCCTCTATCGTCTGCTCTATCCTATCCTATCCACTATACTATCCTATCCTCTATCCTATCCTATACCCTATGCTATCCTATCCTCTATCCTATCCTATCCTCTATCCTATCCAATGCCCTATCCTATTCTCTATCCGATCCTATCGTCTATCCTATCCTATCCTCTATCCTATCCAATCCTCTATCCTATCCTCTATCCTATCCTATCCCATCCAATATCCTATCCTATCCTCTATCCTATCCTATACTCTATCCTATCCTATGGTCTATAATATCGTATCCTCTATCCTATCCAATCCATCATCCTATCCTCTAGCCTATCCTATTCTCTATCCTATCCTCTATCGTCTCCTACACTCTATCCTATCCCATTTTCTATCCTATCCTATCCTATCCTCTATCCTATCCTATCCTCTATCCTATCCTATCCTCTATCCTATCCTATCCTCTATCGTCTGCTCTATCCTATCCTATCCACTATCCTATCGTATCCTCTTTCCTATCCTATCATCTATCCTATCCTATCCTCTATTATATCCTATCCTCTATCCTATCCTATCCTCTATCGTCTGCTCTATCCTATCCTATCCACTATACTATCCTATCCTCTATCCTATCCTATACCCTATGCTATCCTATCCTCTATCCTATCCTATCCTCTATCCTATCCAATGCCCTATCCTATTCTCTATCCGATCCTATCGTCTATCCTATCCTATCCTCTATCCTATCCAATCCTCTATCCTATCCTCTATCCTATCCTATCCCATCCAATATCCTATCCTATCCTCTATCCTATCCTATACTCTATCCTATCCTATGGTCTATAATATCGTATCCTCTATCCTATCCAATCCACCATCCTATCCTCTAGCCTATCCTATTCTCTATCCTATCCTCTATCGTCTCCTACACTCTATCCTATCCCATTTTCTATCCTATCCTATCCTATCCTCTATCCTATCCTATCCTCTATCGTCTGCTCTATCCTATCCTATCCACTATCCTATCGTATCCTCTTTCCTATCCTATCATCTATCCTATCCTATCCTCTATTATATCCTATCCTCTATCCTATCCTATCCTCTATCGTCTGCTCTATCCTATCCTATCCACTATACTATCCTATCCTCTATCCTATCCTATACCCTATGCTATCCTATCCTCTATCCTATCCTATCCTCTATCCTATCCAATGCCCTATCCTATTCTCTATCCGATCCTATCGTCTATCCTATCCTATCCTCTATCCTATCCAATCCTCTATCCTATCCTCTATCCTATCCTATCCCATCCAATATCCTATCCTATCCTCTATCCTATCCTATACTCTATCCTATCCTATGGTCTATAATATCGTATCCTCTATCCTATCCAATCCACCATCCTATCCTCTAGCCTATCCTATTCTCTATCCTATCCTCTATCGTCTCCTACACTCTATCCTATCCCATTTTCTATCCTATCCTATCCTATCCTCTATCCTATCCTATCCTGTATCCTATCCTATCCGCTATCCTATCCTATCCTCTATCTTATACTATTATCTAACCTATCCTATCCTCTATCCTATCCTATCCTCTATCCTATCCTATCCTCTATCCTATCCTATCCTCTATCCTATCCACTATCGTCTCCTATCCTCTATCCTATCCTCTATCCTATCCTATTCTCTATCCTGTCCTCTATCCTATCCTATCCTATATCATATCCTATCCTCTATCGTATCCAATCCTCTATCCTATCCGATCCTCTATCCTATCCTATCCTCTATAATATCGTATCCTCCATCATATTGTACCCTCTATCCAATAATATCATCTATCCTATCCTATTCACTATCTTATCCTATCCTCTATCCTATCCTATCCTCTATCCTATCCTATTCTCTAACCTATCCTATCCTCTAGCCTATCCTATTCTCTATCCTATCCTCTATCCTATCCTATCCTCTATCCTATCCTATCCTCTATCCTATTCAATCCCCTATCCTATGCTCTATCCGATCCTATCCTCTATAATATCGTATCCTCTATCATATTCTATCCTCTATCCTATAATATCATCTATCCTATCCTATTCTCTATCCTATCCTATCCTCCATCCAATCCTATCCTCTATCGTCTCCTATCCTCTATCCTATCCTCTACCCTATCCTATTCTCTATCCTGTCCAATATCCTATCCTATCCTCTATCCTATCCTATCCTCTATCCGATCCCATCCTCTATCTTATCCTATCCTCTATAATATCGTATGCTCTATCCTATCCTATCCTCTATCCTATAATATCAGCTATCCTGTCCTATTCTCAATCCTATCCTATCCTCTATCCTATCCTATCCTCTATCGTCTCCTATCCTCTATTCTATCCAATCCCCTATCCTATCCTCTATACTATACTATCCTCTATCCTGTCCTATTCTCCATTCTATCCTCTATCCTATCCTCTCCTCTATCCTATCCAATCCCCTATCCTATCCAATCCCCTATCCTATTCTCTATCGTATCCTATCCTCTATAATATCGTATCCTCTATCATATTCTATCCTCTATCCTATAATATCCTCAATCGTATCCTATCCTCTATCCTATCCGATCCTCTACCCTATCCTATCCTCTACCCTATCCTATTCTCTATCCTATCCTATCCTCTATCCTATCCAATCCAATATCCTATCCCCTATCGTCTCCTATCCTCTATCCTATCCTCTAGCCTATCCTATTCTCTATCCTATCCTCTATCGTATCCTATCATCTATCCTATCCTATCCTCAATCCTATCCTATCCTCTATCCTAACCAATCCTCTATCCAATTCTCTATCCGATCCTATCGTCTATCCTATCCTATCCTCTATAATATCGTATCCTTTATCCTATACTATTCTCAATCCTATCCACTCCTTTATACTATAAAATCCTCTATCGTATCCTCTATCCTATCCAATCCCCTATCCTATCCTCTATCCGATCCAATCCTCTATCCTATCCTATCCTCCATAATATAGTATCCTCTATCCTATCCTATCCACTATCCTATTCTACCCTGAATCCTATCCTATCCTCTATCCTATCCTATCCTCTATCCTATCCTATTGTCTATCCTATCGTATCCTCAATCCTATCATATCCTCCATCCTATCCTATTCTCTATCCTATCATATCCTTTACCCTACCCTTTCCTCTCTCCTATCCTATCCTCAATCCTATCCTATCCTCTATCCTATCCTATCCACTATCCTATCCTACCCTCAATCCTATCCTATCCTCTATCCTATCCTATCCTCTCTTCTACACTATCCTGTATCCTATCCTATTCCCTATCCGATCCTATCCTCTATCCTAGCCTATCATCTATACTATCCTATCCTCTATCCTATCCTATTGGCTATCCTATCGTATCCTCAATCCTATCATATCCTCCATCCTATCCTATACTCTATCCTATCATATCCTTTACCCTACCCTTTCCTCTCTCCTACCCTTTCCTCTCTCCTATCCTATCCTCAATCCTATCCTATCCTCTATCCTATCCTATCCACTATCCTATCCTACCCTCAATCCTATCCTATCCTCTATCCTATCCTATCCTCTCTTCTACACTATCCTGTATCCTATCCTATTCCCTATCCGATCCTATCCTCTATCCTAGCCTATCATCTATACTATCCTATCCTCTATCCTATCCTATCCTCTATCCTATCCTATCCTCTATCCTATCCTATTGTCTATCCTATCCTATCCTGTATCCTATCGTATCCTCTATCCTACCATATCCTCTATCCAATCCTATTCTCTATCCTATCCTATCCTCTATCCTGTCCAATCCTCTATCCTATCCTCTATCGTCTCCCATCCTCTATCCTATCCTCTATCCTATCCAATCCCCTATCCTATCCTATCCTCTATCCTATCCAATCCATTATCCTATGCTCTATCCGATCCTATCGTCTATCCTATCCTATCCTCTATAATATCGTATCCTTTATCATATCCTATCCTCTATCCGATCCAATCCCCTATCCTATCATCTATAATATCGTATCCTCTATTATATTCTATCCTCTATACAATATTAACATCTATCCTATCCTATTCACTATCCTATCGTATCCTCTTTCCTATCCTATCATCTATCCTATCCTATCCTCTATTATATCCTATCCTCTATCCTATCCTATCCTCTATCGTCTGCTCTATCCTATCCTATCCACTATACTATCCTATCCTCTATCCTATCCTATACCCTATGCTATCCTATCCTCTATCCTATCCTATCCTCTATCCTATCCAATGCCCTATCCTATTCTCTATCCGATCCTATCGTCTATCCTATCCTATCCTCTATCCTATCCAATCCTCTATCCTATCCTCTATCGTCTCCTACACTCTATCCTATCCCATTTTCTATCCTATCCTATCCTATCCTCTATCCTATCCTATCCTCTATCCTATCCTATCCTCTATCCTATCCTATCCGCTATCCTATCCTATCCTCTATCCTATCCTATCCTCTATCCTATCCTATCCGCTATCCTATCCTATCCTCTATCCTATCCTATCCTCTATCCTATCCACTATCGTCTCCTATCCTCTATCCTATCCTCTAGCCTATCCTATTCTCTATCCTGTCCTCTATCCTATCCTATCCTATATCATATCCTATCCTCTATCCTATCCAATCCTCTATCCTATCCGATCCTCTATCCTATCCTATCCTCTATAATATCGTATCCTCTATCATATTCTATCCTCTATCCTATAATATCATCTATCCTATCCTATTCTCTATCCTATCCTATCCTCTATCCAATCCTATCCTCTATCGTCTCCTACCCTCTATCGTCTCCTATCCTCTATCCTATCCTCTACCCTATCCTATTCTCTATCCTGTCCAATATCCTATCCTATCCTCTATCCTATCCTATCCTCTATCCGATCCCATCCTCTATCTTATCCTATCCTCTATCCTATCCTATCCTCTATCCTATAATATCAGCTATCCTGTCCTATTCTCAATCCTATCCTATCCTCTATCCTATCCTATCCTCTATCCTATCCAATCCCCTATCCTATCCAATCCCCTATCCTATTCTCTATCGTATCCTATCCTCTATAATATCGTATCCTCTATCATATTCTATCCTCTATCCTATAATATCCTCAATCGTATCCTATCCTCTATCCTATCCGATCCTCTACCCTATCGTATCCTCTACCCTATCCTATTCTCTATCCTATCCTATCCTCTATCCTATCCAATGCAATATCCTATCCCCTATCGTCTCCTATCCTCTATCCTATCCTCTAGCCTATCCTATTCTCTATCCTATCCTCTATCGTATCCTTTCATCTATCCTATCCTATCCTCTATCCTATCCTATCCTCTATCCTATCCTTTCTCCTATCCTATCCTATATCCTATCCTATCGACTATCGTCTGCTATATCCTATCCTATCTACTATCCTATCCTATCCTCAATCCTATCCTATGCTCTATCGTCTGCTCTATCCTATCCTATCCACCATCCTATCCTATCCTCTACCCTATCATATCCTCTATCCTATCCAATCCCCTATCCTATCCTCTATCCTATCCTATCCCATCCTATATCCTATCCTATACTCTATCCTATGCTATCCTTTATCCTATCCTATCATCTATCCTATCCTATCCTCTATCCTATCCTATCCTCTATACTATCCAATGCCCTATCCTATTCTCTATCCGATCCTATCGTCTAACCTATCCTATCCAATGCCCTATCCTATTCTCTATACGATCCTATCGTCTATACTATCCTATCCTCTATTATATCGTATCTTCTATCCTATCCTATCCTCTATCCTATAGTATCATCTATCCTATCCTATTCTCAATTCTATCCTCTATCCTATCCTATCCTCTATCCTATCCAATTCCCTATCCTATCCTCTATTATATCGTATCTTCTATCCTATCCTATCCTCTATCCTATAGTATCATCTATCCTATCCTATTCTCAATTCTATCCTCTATCCTATCCAATCCCCTATCCTATCCTCTATCCTATCCTATCCGATCCTCTATGCTATCCTATCCTCTATAATATCGTATCCTCTATCATATCCTATCCTCTTTCCTATCCAATCCTCTATCCTATCCGATCCTCTATCCTATCCTATCCTCTATAATATCGTTTCCTCTATCATATCCTATCCTCTTTCCTATAATATTATCTATCCTATTATATTATCTATCCTATCCTCTTCTCTATCGTATCCTATCCTCTATCCTATCCTATCCTCTATCGTCTCCTATTCTCTATCCTACCCAATCCCCTATCCTATCCTGTTTCTATCCTATCCTCTAACCTATCCTATCCTCTATCCTATCCTATCCTCTATCGTCTCCTATCCTCTATCCTATCCAATCCTCTATCCTATCCCGTCTCCTATCCTAGCCTCTATCCTATCCTATCCTCTATCCGATCCAATCCCCTATCCTATCCTCTATAATATCGTATCCTCTATCCTATCCTATCCTATATCATATCCTATCCTCTATCCTATCCTATTCTCTATCCTATCCTCTATCCTATCCTATCCTCTATCCTATCCTATCCTCTATCCCATCCAATCCCCTATCCTATGCTCTATCCGATCCTATCCTCTATAATATCGTATCCTCTATCATATTCTATCCTCTATCCTATAATATCATCTATCGTATCCTATTCTCTATCCTATCCTATCCTCTATCGTCTCCTATCCTCTATCCTATCCAATCCCCTATCCTATCCTCTATCCTATCCTAATCTCCATTCTATCCTCTATCCTATCCTATCCTCTATCCTATACAATCCCCTATCCTATCCAATCCCCTATCCTATTTTCTATCGTATCATATCCTCTATAATATCGTATCCTCTTTCATATTCTATCCTCTATCCTATAATATCCTCTATCCTATCCTATCCTCTACCCTATCCTGTCATCTATCGTCTCCTGTCCTCTATCCTATCAAATCCACCAGCCTATCCTCTAGCCTATCCTATTCTCTATCCTATCCTCTATCGTCTCCTACACTCTATCCTATCCCATTTTCTATCCTATCCTATCCTATCCTCTATCCTATCCTATCCTCTATCCTATCCTATCCTCTATCGTCTCCTATTCTCTATCCTATCCAATCCCCTATCCTATCCTGTTTCCTATTCTATCCTCTATCCTATCCAATCCCCTATCCTCTATCCTATGATATCCTCTATAATATCGTATCCTCTATCCTATCCTATCCTCTATATTATTGTATCATCTGTCCTATCCGATCGACTATCCTATCCTATCCTCTATAATATCGTTTCCTCTATCATATCCTATCCTTTTTCCTATAATATTATCTATCCTATCCTATTCTCTATCCTATCCTATCCTCTATCCTATCCTATCCTCTATCGTCTCCTATCCTCTATCCTATCCTATCCTCTATCCTATCATCTATACTATAATATCCGCTATCCTATCCTATTCTCCATTCTATCCTCTATCCTATCCTATCCTCTATCCTATCCAATCCCCTATCCTACCCAATCCCCAATCCTATTCTCTACCGTATCCTATCCTCTATAATATCGTATCCTCTATCCTATCCTATCCTCTATCCTATCCTATCCTCTATCCGGTCCTATCCTCTATCCTATCCTATCCTCTATCCTATCCTATCCTCCATAATATAGTATCCTCTATCCTATCCTATCCACTATCCTAACCTACCCTCAATCCTGTCCTATCCTCTATCCTATCCTATCCTCTCTTCTACACTATCCTGTATCCTATCCTATTCCCTATCCGATCCTATCCTCTATCCTAGCCTATCATCTATACTATCCTATCCTCTATCCTATCCTATCCTCTATCCTATCCTATCCTCTATCCTATCCAATCCCCTATCCTATCCTATCCTCTATCCTATCCAATCCCCTATCCTATGCTCTATCCGATCCTATCCTCTATAATATCGTATCCTCCATCCTATCCTATGCTCTATCCTATCATATTCTCTATCCTATCCTATCCTCTATCCTATCCTATCCTCTATCCTATCCTATCCTCTATCCTATCCTATCCTCTATCCTATCCTATCCTCTATCCTATCCTATCCTCTATCCTATCCTATCCTTTATCCGATCCAATCCCCTATCCTATCATCTATAATATCGTATCCTCTATCATATTCTATCCTCTATACAAAATTAACATCTATCCTATCCTATTCACTATCCTATCGTATCCTCTTTCCTATCCTATCATCTATCCTATCCTATCCTCTATTATATCCTATCCTCTATCCTATCCTATCCTCTATCGTCTGCTCTATCCTATCCTATCCACTATCCTATCGTATCCTCTTTCCTATCCTATCATCTATCCTATCCTATCCTCTATTATATCCTATCCTCTATCCTATCCTATCCTCTATCGTCTGCTCTATCCTATCCTATCCACTATACTATCCTATCCTCTATCCTATCCTATACCCTATGCTATCCTATCCTCTATCCTATCCTATCCTCTATCATATCCAATGCCCTATCCTATTCTCTATCCGATCCTATCGTCTATCCTATCCTATCCTCTATCCTACCCAATCCCCTATCCTATCCAATCCCCTATCCTATTCTCTATCGTATCCCATCCTCTATAATATCGTATCCTCTATCATATTCTATCCTCTATCCTATAATATCCTCAATCGTATCCTATCCTCTATCGTCTCCTATCCTCTATCCTATCCCATCCTCTATCCTATTCTTTCTCCTATCCTATCCTATATCATATCCTATCGACTATCGTCTGCTATATCCTATCCTATCTACTATCCTATCCTATCCTCAATCCTATCCTATCCTCTATCGTCTGCTCTATCCTATCCTATCCACCATCCTATCCTATCCTCTACCCTATCCTATCCTCTATCCTATCCAATCCCCTATCCTATTTTCTATCGTATCATATCCTCTATAATATCGTATCCTCTTTCATATTCTATCCTCTATCCTATAATATCCTCTATCCTATCCTATCCTCTACCCTATCCTGTCATCTATCGTCTCCTGTCCTCTATCCTATCAAATCCACCAGCCTATCCTCTAGCCTATCCTATTCTCTATCCTATCCTCTATCGTCTCCTACACTCTATCCTATCCCATTTTCTATCCTATCCTATCCTATCCTCTATCCTATCCTATCCTCTATCCTATCCTATCCTCTATCGTCTCCTATTCTCTATCCTATCCAATCCCCTATCCTATCCTGTTTCCTATTCTATCCTCTATCCTATCCAATCCCCTATCCTCTATCCTATGATATCCTCTATAATATCGTATCCTCTATCCTATCCTATCCTCTATATTATTGTATCATCTCTCCTATCCGATCGACTATCCTATCCTATCCTCTATAATATCGTTTCCTCTATCATATCCTATCCTTTTTCCTATAATATTATCTATCCTATCCTATTCTCTATCCTATCCTATACTCTATCCTATCCTATCCTCTATCGTCTCCTATCCTCTATCCTATCCTATCCTCTATCCTATCATCTATACTATAATATCCGCTATCCTATCCTATTCTCCATTCTATCCTCTATCCTATCCTATCCTCTATCCTATCCAATCCCCTATCCTACCCAATCCCCAATCCTATTCTCTACCGTATCCTATCCTCTATAATATCGTATCCTCTATCCTATCCTATCCTCTATCCTATCCTATCCTCTATCCGGTCCTATCCTCTATCCTATCCTATCCTCTATCCTATCCTATCCTCTATCCTACCCTATCCTCTATCCTATCCTATCCTCTATCCGATCCAATCCTCTATCCTATCCTATCCTCCATAATATAGTATCCTCTATCCTATCCTATCCACTATCCTAACCTACCCTCAATCCTGTCCTATCCTCTATCCTATCCTATCCTCTCTTCTACACTATCCTGTATCCTATCCTATTCCCTATCCGATCCTATCCTCTATCCTAGCCTATCATCTATACTATCCTATCCTCTATCCTATCCTATCCTCTATCCTATCCTATCCTCTATCCTATCCTATTGTCTATCCTATCGTATCCTCAATCCTATCATATCCTCCATCCTATCCTATTCTCTATCCTATCATATCCTTTACCCTACCCTTTCCTCTCTCCTATCCTATCCTCAATCCTATCCTATCCTCTATCCGGTCCTATCCTCTATCCTATCCTATCCTCAATCCTATCCTATCCTCTATCCTATCCTATCCTCTCTTCTACACTATCCTGTATCCTATCCTATTCCCTATCCGATCCTATCCTCTATCCTAGCCTATCATCTATACTATCCTATCCTCTATCCTATCCTATCCTCTATCCTATCCTATCCTCTATCCTATCCAATCCCCTATCCTATCCTATCCTCTATCCTATCCAATCCCCTATCCTATGCTCTATCCGATCCTATCCTCTATAATATCGTATCCTCCATCCTATCCTATGCTCTATCCTATCCTATTCTCTATCCTATCCTATCCTCTATCCTATCCTATCCTCTATCCTATCCTATCCTCTATCCTATCCTATCCTCTATCCTATCCTATCCTCTATCCTATCCTATCCTCTATCCTATCCTATCCTTTATCCGATCCAATCCCCTATCCTATCATCTATAATATCGTATCCTCTATCATATTCTATCCTCTATACAAAATTAACATCTATCCTATCCTATTCACTATCCTATCGTATCCTCTTTCCTATCCTATCATCTATCCTATCCTATCAACTATTATATCCTATCCTCTATCCCATCCTATCCTCTATCGTCTGCTCTATCCTATCCTATCCACTATCCTATCGTATCCTCTTTCCTATCCTATCATCTATCCTATCCTATCCTCTATTATATCCTATCCTCTATCCTATCCTATCCTCTATCGTCTGCTCTATCCTATCCTATCCACTATACTATCCTATCCTCTATCCTATCCTATACCCTATGCTATCCTATCCTCTATCCTATCCTATCCTCTATCCTATCCAATGCCCTATCCTATTCTCTATCCGATCCTATCGTCTATCCTATCCTATCCTCTATCCTATCCTATCCTCTATCCGATCTCATCCTCTATCGTCTCCTATCCTCTATTCTATCCAATCCCCTATCCTATCCTCTATACTATACTATCCTCTATCCTGTCCTATTCTCCATTCTATCCTCTATCCTATCCTATCCTCTATCCTATCCAATCTCCTATCCTATCCAATCCCCTATCCTATTCTCTATCGTATCCCATCCTCTATAATATCGTATCCTCTATCATATTCTATCCTCTATCCTATAATATCCTCAATCGTATCCTATCCTCGATCCTATCCGATCCTCTACCCTATCCTATCCTCTACCCTATCCTATTCTCTATCCTATCCTATCCTCTATCCTATCCAATCCAATATCCTATCCCCTATCGTCTCCTATCCTCTATCCTATCCTGTAGCCTATCCTATTCTCTATCCTATCCTATATCGTATCCTATCATCTATCCTATCCTATCCTCTATCCTATCCAATCCTCTATCCAATTCTCTATCCGATCCTATCGTCTATCCTATCCTATCCTCTATAATATCGTATCCTTTATCCTATACTATTCTCAATCCTATCCACTCCTTTATACTATAAAATCCTCTATCGTATCCTCTATCCTATCCAATCCCCTAACCTATCCTCTATCCGATCCTATCCTCTATCCTATCCTATCCTCTATCCTATCTAAACCCCAATCCTATCCTATCCTCTATCCTATCCTATCCTATCTATTATTGTATCCTCTATAATATCGTATCCTCCATCCTATCCTATCCTCTTTCCTATCCTATCCTCAATCCTATCGTATCCTCTATAATATCGTATCCTCTACCCTATCCTATCCTCTATCCTATAATATCATCTATCCTATCCTATTCTCTATCCTACCCTATCCTCCATCCTATCCTATCCTCTATCGTCTCCTATCCTCTATCCCATCCCATCCTCTATCCTATCCTTTCTCCTATCCTATCCTATATCCTATCCTATCGACTATCGTCAGCTATATCCTATCCTATCTACTATCCTATCCTATCCTCAATCCTATCCTATCCTCTATCGTCTGCTCTATCCTATCCTATCAACCATCCTATACTATCCTCTACCCTATCCTATTCTCTATCCTATCCAATCCCCTATCCTATCCTCTATCCTATCCTATCCCATCCTATATCCTATCGTATACTCTATCCTATCCTATCCTCTATCCTATCCTATCATCTATCCTATCCTATCCTGTATCCTATCCAATCCTCTATCCTATCCCGTATCCTATCCTATCCTCTATCCTATCCTATCCTCTATCCGATCCAATCCCCTATCCTATCCTCTATAATATCCTATCCTCTATCCTATCCTATTCTCTATCCTATCCTCTATCCTATCCTATCCTCTATCCTACATTAGTCTCTACCCTATCCTATCCTCTATCCTATCCTATCCTCTATCATCTCCTGTCCTCTATCCTATCCAATCCCCTATCCTATCCTCTATCGTCTCCTATCCTCCATCTTATACTCTACCCTATCCTATTCTCTATCCTGCCCTCTATCCTATCCTATCCTATATCATATCATATCCTCTATCCTATCCAATCATCTCTCCTATCCGATCGACTATCCTATCCTATCCTCTATAATATCGTTTCCTCTATCATATCCTATCCTTTTTCCTATAATATTATCTATCCTATCCTATTCTCTATCCTATCCTCTATCCTATCCTATCCTCTATCCTCTCCTATCCTCTATCGTCTCCTATCCTCTATCCTATCCTATCCTCTATCCTATCCTATCCTCTATCCTATCATCTATACTATAATATCCGCTATCCTATCCTATTCTCCATTCTATCCTCTATCCTATCCTATCCTCTATCCTATCCAATCCCCTATCCTACCCAATCCCCAATCCTATTCTCTACCGTATCCTATCCTCTATAATATCGTATCCTCTATAATATCGTATCCTCTATCCTATCCTATCCTCTATCCTATCCTATCCTCTATCCTATCCTATCCTCTATCCTATCCTATCCTCTATCCTATCCTATCCTCTATCCTATCCTATCCTCTATCCGATCCAATCCTCTATCCTATCCTATCCTCCATAATATAGTATCCTCTATCCTATCCTATCCACTATCCTATCCTACCCTCAATCCTATCCTATCCTCTATCCTATCCTATCCTCTCTTCTACACTATCCTGTATCCTATCCTATCCTGTATCCTATCCTATCCTCTATCCTCTCCTATCCTCTATCGTCTCCTATCCTCTATCCTATCCTATCCTCTATCCTATCCAATCCCCTATCCTACCCAATCCCCAATCCTATGCTCTACCGTATCCTATCCTCTATAATATCGTATCTTCTATCCTATCCTATCCTCTATCCTATCCTATCCTCTATCCTGTCCTATCCTCTATCCTATCCTATCCTCTATCCTATCCTATCCTCTATCCTACCCTATCCTCTATCCTATCCTATCCTCTATCCGATCCAATCCTCTATCCTATCCTATCCTCCATAATATAGTATCCTCTATCCTATCCTATCCACTATCCTATCCTACCCTCAATCCTATCCTATCCTCTATCCTATCCTATCCACTATCCTATCCTACCCTCAATCCTATCCTATCCTCTATCCTATCCTATCCTCTCTTCTACACTATCCTGTATCCTATCCTATTCCCTATCCGATCCTATCCTCTATCCTAGCCTATCATCTATACTATCCTATCCTCTATCCTATCCTATCCTCTATCCTATCCTATCCTCTATCCTATCCTATCCTCTATCCTATCCTATCCTCTATCCTATCCTATTGTCTATCCTATCCTATCCTCTATCCTATCGTATCCTCGATCCTACCATATCCTCTATCCAATCCTATTCTCTATCCTATCCTATCCTCTATCCTATCCTATCCTCTATCCTATCCTATCCTCTATCCTATCCAATGCCCTATCCTATTCTCTATCCGATCCTATCGTCTATCCTATCCTATCCTCTATCCTATCCAATCCTCTATCGTCTCCTATTCTCTATCCTATCCAATCTCCTATCCTATGCTCTATCCGATCCTATCCTCTATAATATCGTATCCTCTATCATATTCTATCCTCTATCCTATAATATCATCTATCCTATCCTATTCTCTATCTTATCCTATCCTCTATCCAATCCAATCCTCTATCGTCTCCTATCCTCTATCGTCTCCTATTCTCTATCCAATCCTCTAGCCTATCCTATTCTCTACCCTATTCTCTATCCTATCCTATCCTCTATCCTATCCTATCCTCTATCCTATCCAATGCCCTATCCTATTCTCTATCCGATCCTATCGTCTATCCTATCCTATCCTCTATCCTATCCAATCCTCTATCGTCTCCTATTCTCTATCCTATCCAATCTCCTATCCTATGCTCTATCCGATCCTATCCTCTATAATATCGTATCCTCTATCATATTCTATCCTCTATCCTATAATATCATCTATTCCTATCCTATTCTCTATCCTATCCTATCCTCTATCCAATCCTATCCTCTATCGTCTCCTATCCTCTATCCTATCCTCTACCCTATCCTATTCTCTATCCTGTCATCTATCCAATCCTATCCTCTATCCTATCCTATCCTCGATACGATCCCATCCTCTATCTTATCCTATCCTCTATAATATCGTATCCTCTATCCTATCCTATCCTCTATCCTATAATATCAGCTATCCTGTCCTATTCTCCATCCTATCCTATCCTCGATCCTATCCTATCCTCTATCGTCTCCTATCCTCTATTCTGTCCAATCCCCTATCCTATCCTCTACCCTATACTATCCTCTATCCTATCCTATTCTCCATTCTATCCTCTATCCTATCCTATCCTCTATCCTATCCAATCCCCTATCGTATCCAATCCCCTATCCTATTCTCTATCGTATAATATCCTCTATAATATCGTATCCTCTATCATATTCTATCCTCTATCCTATAATATCCTCAATCCTATCCTATCCTCTATGCTATCCGATCCTCTACCCTATCCTATTCTCTACCCTATCCTATTCTCTATCCTGTCCTATCCTCTATATTATCCAATCCAATATCCTATCCTCTATCGTCTCCTATCCTCTATCCTATCCTCTAGCCTATCCTATTCTCTATCCTATTCTCTATCCTATCCTATCCTCTATCCTATCCTATCCTCTATCCTCTCCTATCCTCTATCCTATCCAATCCTCTATCCAATTCTCTATCCGATCCTATCGTCTATCCTATCCTATCCTCTATAATATCGTATCCTTTATCCTATACTATTCTCAATCCTATCCACTCCTTTATACTATAAAATCCTCTGTCGTATCCTCTATCCTATCCAATCCCCTATCCTATCCTCTATCCGATTCTATCCTCTATCCTATCCTATCCTCAATCCTATCTAAACCCCTATCCTATCCTATCCTCTATCCTATCCTATCCTATCTATTATTGTATCCTCTATAATATCGTATCCTCCATCCTATCCTATCCTCTTTCCTATCCTATCGACTATCGTCTGCTGTATCCTATCCTATCTACTATCGTATCCTATCCTCAATCCTATCCTATCGTCTATCGTCTGCTCTATCCTATCCTATCCACCATCCTATCCTATCCTCTACCCTATCCCATCCTCTATCCTATCCAATCCCCTATCCTATCCTCTATCCTATCCTATCCCATCCTATATCCTATCGTATACTCTATCCTATCCTATCCTCTATCCTATCCTATACCCTATCCTATTCTCTATCCTGTCCAATATCCTATCCTATCCTCTATCCTATCCTATCCTCTATCCGATCCCATCCTCTATCTTACCCTATCCTCTATAATATCGTATCCTCTATCCTATCCTATCCTCTATCCTATCCTATCCCATCCTATATCCTATCGTATACTCTATCCTATCCTATCCTCTATCCTATCCTATACCCTATCCTATTCTCTATCCTGTCCAATATCCTATCCTATCCACTATCCTATCCTACCCTCAATCCTATCCTATCCTCTATCCTAACCTATCCTCTCTTCTACACTATCCTGTATCCTATCCCATTCCCTATCCGATCCTATCCTCTATCCTAGCCTTTCATCTAGACTATCCTATCCTCTATCCTATCCTATCCTCTATCCTATCCTATCCTCTATCCTATCCTATTGTCTATCCTATCCTATCCTCTATCCTATCGTATCCTCGATCCTACCATATCCTCTATCCAATCCTATTCTCTATCCTATCCTATCCTCTATCCTATCCTATTCTCTAACCTATCCTATCCTCTATCCTATCCTATCCTCTATCCTATCCTATCCTCTATCCTATCCAATCCTCTATCCTATCCTCTATCGTCTCCCATCCTCTATCCTATCCTCTAGCCTATCCTATTCTCTATCCTATCCTATCCTCAATCCTATCCTATCCTCTATCCTATCCAATCCCCTATCCTATCCTATCCTCTATCCTATCCAATCCCCTATCCTATGCTCTATCCGATCCTATCCTCTATAATATCGTATCCTCCATCCTATCCTATGCTCTATCCTATCCTATCCTCTATTCTATCCTATCCTCTATCCTATCCTATCCTCTATCCTATCCTATCCTCTATCCTATCCTATCCTCTATCCTATCCTATCCTCTATCCTATCCTATCCTCTATCCTATCCTATCCTTTATCCTATCCTATCCTCTATCCTATCCTATCCTCTATCCTATCCTATCCTCTATCCTATCCTATCCTCTATCCTATCCTATCCTCTATCCTATCCTATCCTCTATCCTATCCTATCCTCTATCCTATCCTATCCTCTATCCTATCCTATCCTCTATCCTATCCTATCCTCTATCCTATCCTATCCTCTATCCTATCCTATCCTCTATCCTATCCTATCCTCTATCCTATCCCATCGTCTATCCTATCCTATCCTCTATCCTATCCTATCCTCTATCCTATCCTATCCTCTATCCTATCCTATCCTCTATCCTATCCTATCCTCTATCCTATCCTATCCTCTATCCTATCCTATCCTCTATCCTATCCTATCCTCTATCCTATCCTATCCTCTATCCTATCCTATCCTCTATCCTATCCTATCCTCTATCCTATCCTATCCTCTATCCTATAATATCAGCTATCCTGTCCTATTCTCTATCCTATCCTATCCTCGATCCTATCCTATCCTCTATCGTCTCCTATCCTCTATTCTATCCAATCCCCTATCCTATCCTCTACCCTATACTGTCCTCTATCCTATCCTATTCTCCATTCTATCCTCTATCCTATCCTATCCTCTATCCTATCCAATCCCCTATCCTATCCAATCCCCTATCCTATTCTCTATCGTATCCTATCCTCTATAATATCGTATCCTCTATCATATTCTATCCTCTATCCTATAATATCCTCAAACCTATCCTATCCTGTATGCTATCCGATACTCTACCCTATCCTATTATCTACCCTATCCTATCCTCTATCCGATCCAATCCCCTATCCTATCATCTATAATATCGTATCCTCTATCATATTCTATCCTCTATACAAAATTAACATCTATCCTATCCTATTCACTATCCTATCGTATCCTCTTTCCTATCCTATCATCTATCCTATCCTATCCTCTATTATATCCTATCCTCTATCCTATCCTATCCTCTATCGTCTGCTCTATCCTATCCTATCCACTATCCTATCGTATCCTCTTTCCTATCCTATCATCTATCCTATCCTATCCTCTATTATATCCTATCCTCTATCCTATCCTATCCTCTATCGTCTGCTCTATCCTATCCTATCCACTATACTATCCTATCCTCTATCCTATCCTATACCCTATGCTATCCTATCCTCTATCCTATCCTATCCTCTATCCTATCCAATGCTCTATCCTATTCTCTATCCGATCCTATCGTCTATCCTATCCTATCCTCTATCCTATCCTATCCTCTATCCTATCCTATCCTCTATCCTATCCTCTATCCTATCCTATCCCATCCAATATCCTATCCTATCCCATCCAATATCCTATCCTATCCTGTATCCTATTCTATACTCTATCCTATCCTATGGTCTATAATATCGTATCCTCTATCCTATCCAATCCACCATCCTATCCTCTAGCCTATCCTATTCTCCATCCTATCCTCTATCGTCTCCTACACTCTATCCTATCGCATTTTCTATCCTATCCTATCCTATCCTCTATCCTATCCTATCCTCTATCCTATCCTCTATCCTATCCTATCCGCTATCCTATCCTATCCTCTATCCTATACTATTCTCTAACCTATCCTATCCTCTATCCTATCCTATCCTCTATCCTATCCTATCCTCTATCCTATCCTATCCTCTATCCTATCCACTATCGTCTCCTATCCTCTATCCTATCCTCTAGCCTATCCTTTTCTCTATCCTATTCTCTATCCTATCCTATCCTCTATCCTATCCTATCCTCTATCCTATCCTATCCTCTATCCTATCCTATCCTCTATCCTATCCAATCCGCTATCCTATTCTCTATCCGATCCTATCGTCTATCCTATCCTATCCTCTATAATATCGTATCCTTTATCCTATCCTATCCTCTATCCGATCCAATTCCCTATCCTATCATCTATAATATCGTATCCTCTATCATATTCTATCCGCTATACAATATTAACATCTATCCTATCCTATTCACTATCCTATCGTATCCTCTTTCCTATCCTATCATCTATCCTATCCTATCCTCTATTATATCCTATCCTCTATCCTATCCTATCCTCTATCGTCTGCTCTATCCTATCCTATCCACTATACTATCCTATCCTCTATCCTATCCTATACCCTATGCTATCCTATCCTCTATCCTATCCTATCCTCTATCCTATCCAATGCCCTATCCTATTCTCTATCCGATCCTATCGTCTATCCTATCCTATCCTCTATCCTATCCTATCCTCTATCCGATCTCATCCTCTATCTTATCCTATCCTCTATAATATCGTATCCTCTATCCTATCCTATCCTCTATCCTATAATATCAGCTATCCTGTCCTATTCTCAATCCTATCCTATCCTCTATCCTATCCTATCCTCTATCGTCTCCTATCCTCTATTCTATCCAATCCCCTATCCTATCCTCTATACTATACTATCCTCTATCCTGTCCTATTCTCCATTCTATCCTCTATCCTATCCTATCCTCTATCCTATCCAATCTCCTATCCTATCCAATCCCCTATCCTATTCTCTATCGTATCCCATCCTCTATAATATCGTATCCTCTATCATATTCTATCCTCTATCCTATAATATCCTCAATCGTATCCTATCCTCGATCCTATCCGATCCTCTACCCTATCCTATCCTCTACCCTATCCTATTCTCTATCCTATCCTATCCTCTATCCTATCCAATCCAATATCCTATCCCCTATCGTCTCCTATCCTCTATCCTATCCTCTAGCCTATCCTATTCTCTATCCTATCCTATATCGTATCCTATCATCTATCCTATCCTATCCTCTATCCTATCCAATCCTCTATCCAATTCTCTATCCGATCCTATCGTCTATCCTATCCTATCCTCTATAATATCGTATCCTTTATCCTATACTATTCTCAATCCTATCCACTCCTTTATACTATAAAATCCTCTATCGTATCCTCTATCCTATCCAATCCCCTAACCTATCCTCTATCCGATCCTATCCTCTATCCTATCCTATCCTCTATCCTATCTAAACCCCAATCCTATCCTATCCTCTATCCTATCCTATCCTATCTATTATTGTATCCTCTATAATATCGTATCCTCCATCCTATCCTATCCTCTTTCCTATCCTATCCTCAATCCTATCGTATCCTCTATAATATCGTATCCTCTATCCTATCCTATCCTCTATCCTATAATATCATCTATCCTACCCTATTCTCTATCCTACCCTATCCTCCATCCTATCCTATCCTCTATCGTCTCCTATCCTCTATCCCATCCCATCCTCTATCCTATCCTTTCTCCTATCCTATCCTATATCCTATCCTATCGACTATCGTCAGCTATATCCTATCCTATCTACTATCCTATCCTATCCTCAATCCTATCCTATCCTCTATCGTCTGCTCTATCCTATCCTATCAACCATCCTATACTATCCTCTACCCTATCCTATCCTCTATCCTATCCAATCCCCTATCCTATCCTCTATCCTATCCTATCCCATCCTATATCCTATCGTATACTCTATCCTATCCTATCCTCTATCCTATCCTATCATCTATCCTATCCTATCCTCTATCCTATCCAATCCTCTATCCTATCCCGTATCCTATCCTATCCTCTATCCTATCCTATCCTCTATCCGATCCAATCCCCTATCCTATCCTCTATAATATCCTATCCTCTATCCTATCCTATTCTCTATCCTATCCTCTATCCTATCCTATCCTCTATCCTACATTAGTCTCTACCCTATCCTATCCTCTATCCTATCCTATCCTCTATCATCTCCTGTCCTCTATCCTATCCAATCCCCTATCCTATCCTCTATCGTCTCCTATCCTCTATCTTATACTCTACCCTATCCTATTCTCTATCCTGCCCTCTATCCTATCCTATCCTATATCATATCATATCCTCTATCCTATCCAATCATCTCTCCTATCCGATCGACTATCCTATCCTATCCTCTATAATATCGTTTCCTCTATCATATCCTATCCTTTTTCCTATAATATTATCTATCCTATCCTATTCTCTATCCTATCCTATCCTCTATCCTATCCTATCCTCTATCCTCTCCTATCCTCTATCGTCTCCTATCCTCTATCCTATCCTATCCTCTATCCTATCATCTATACTATAATATCCGCTATCCTGTCCTATTCTCCATTCTATCCTCTATCCTATCCTATCCTCTATCCTATCCAATTCCCTATCCTACCCAATCCCCAATCCTATTCTCTACCGTATCCTATCCTCTATAATATCGTATCCTCTATAATATCGTATCCTCTATCCTATCCTATCCTCTATCCTATCCTATCCTCTATCCTATCCTATCCTCTATCCTATCCTATCCTCTATCCTATCCTATCCTCTATCCGATCCAATCCTCTATCCTATCCTATCCTCCATAATATAGTAACCTCTATCCTATCCTATCCACTATCCTATCCTACCCTCAATCCTATCCTATCCTCTATCCTATCCTATCCTCTCTTCTACACTATCCTGTATCCTATCCTATCCTGTATCCTATCCTATCCTCTATCCTCTCCTATCCTCTATCGTCTCCTATCCTCTATCCTATCCTATCCTCTATCCTATCCAATCCCCTATCCTACCCAATCCCCAATCCTATTCTCTACCGTATCCTATCCTCTATAATATCGTATCTTCTATCCTATCCTATCCTCTATCCTATCCTATCCTCTATCCTGTCCTATCCTCTATCCTATCCTATCCTCTATCCTATCCTATCCTCTATCCTACCCTATCCTCTATCCTATCCTATCCTCTATCCGATCCAATCCTCTATCCTATCCTATCCTCCATAATATAGTATCCTCTATCCTATCCTATCCACTATCCTATCCTACCCTCAATCCTATCCTATCCTCTATCCTATCCTATCCACTATCCTATCCTACCCTCAATCCTATCCTATCCTCTATGCTATCCTATCCTCTCTTCTACACTATCCTGTATCCTATCCTATTCCCTATCCGATCCTATCCTCTATCCTAGCCTATCATCTATACTATCCTATCCTCTATCCTATCCTATCCTCTATCCTATCCTATCCTCTATCCTATCCTATCCTCTATCCTATCCTATCCTCTATCCTATCCTATTGTCTATCCTATCCTATCCTCTATCCTATCGTATCCTCGATCCTACCATATCCTCTATCCAATCCTATTCTCTATCCTATCCTATCCTCTATCCTATCCTATCCTCTATCCTATCCAATGCCCTATCCTATTCTCTATCCGATCCTATCGTCTATCCTATCCTATCCTCTATCCTATCCAATCCTCTATCGTCTCCTATTCTCTATCCTATCCAATCTCCTATCCTATGCTCTATCCGATCCTATCCTCTATAATATCGTATCCTCTATCATATTCTATCCTCTATCCTATAATATCATCTATTCCTATCCTATTCTCTATCCTATCCTATCCTCTATCCAATCCTATCCTCTATCGTCTCCTATCCTCTATCCTATCCTCTACCCTATCCTATTCTCTATCCTGTCATCTATCCAATCCTATCCTCTATCCTATCCTATCCTCGATACGATCCCATCCTCTATCTTATCCTATCCTCTATAATATCGTATCCTCTATCCTATCCTATCCTCTATCCTAAATATGAGCTATCCTGTCCTATTCTCCATCCTATCCTATCCTCGATCCTATCCTATCCTCTATCGTCTCCTATCCTCTATTCTGTCCAATCCCCTATCCTATCCTCTACCCTATACTATCCTCTATCCTATCCTATTCTCCATTCTATCCTCTATCCTATCCTATCCTCTATCCTATCCAATCCCCTATCGTATCCAATCCCCTATCCTATTCTCTATCGTATCCTATCCTCTATAATATCGTATCCTCTATCATATTCTATCCTCTATCCTATAATATCCTCAATCCTATCCTATCCTCTATGCTATCCGATCCTCTATCCTATCCAATCCTCTATCCAATTCTCTATCCGATCCTATCGTCTATCCTATCCTATCCTCTATAATATCGTATCCTTTATCCTATACTATTCCCAATCCTATCCACTCCTTTATACTATAAAATCCTCTGTCGTATCCTCTATCCTATCCAATCCCCTATCCTATCCTCTATCCGATCCTATCCTCTATCCTATCCTATCCTCAATCCTATCTAAACCCCTATCCTATCCTATCCTCTATCCTATCCTATCCTATCTATTATTGTATCCTCTATAATATCGTATCCTCCATCCTATCCTATCCTCTTTCCTATCCTATCGACTATCGTCTGCTATATCCTATCCTATCTACTATCGTATCCTATCCTCAATCCTATCCTATCGTCTATCGTCTGCTCTATCCTATCCTATCCACCATCCTATCCTATCCTCTACCCTATCCCATCCTCTATCCTATCCTCTATCCGATCCTATCCTCTATCCTATCCTATCCTCAATCCTATCTAAACCCCTATCCTATCCTATCCTCTATCCTATCCTATCCTATCTATTATTGTATCCTCTATAATATCGTATCCTCCATCCTATCCTATCCTCTTTCCTATCCTATCGACTATCGTCTGCTATATCCTATCCTATCTACTATCGTATCCTATCCTCAATCCTATCCTATCGTCTATCGTCTGCTCTATCCTATCCTATCCACCATCCTATCCTATCCTCTACCCTATCCCATCCTCTATCCTATCCAATCCCCTATCCTATCCTCTATCCTATCCTATCCCATCCTATATCCTATCGTATACTCTATCCTATCCTATCCTCTATCCTATCCTCTACCCTATCCTATTCTCTATCCTGTCCAATATCCTATCCTATCCTCTATCCTATCCTATCCTCTATCCGATCCCATCCTCTATCTTATCCTATCCTCTATAATATCGTATCCTCTATCCTATCCTATCCTCTATCCTATCCTATCCTCTCTTCTACACTATCCTGTATCCTATCCTATTCCCTATCCGATCCTATTCCCTATCCGATCCTATCCTCTATCCTAGCCTTTCATCTATACTATCCTATCCTCTATCCTATCCTATCCTCTATCCTATCCTATCCTCTATCCTATCCTATTGTCTATCCTATCCTATCCTCTATCCTATCGTATCCTCGATCCTACCATATCCTCTATCCAATCCTATTCTCTATCCTATCCTATCCTCTATCCTATCCTATTCTCTAACCTATCCTATCCTCTATCCTATCCTATCCTCTATCCTATCCTATCCTCTATCCTATCCAATCCTCTATCCTATCCTCTATCGTCTCCCATCCTCTATCCTATCCTCTAGCCTATCCTAGTCTCTATCCTATCCTATCCTCAATCCTATCCTATCCTCTATCCTATCCAATCCCCTATCCTATCCTATCCTCTATCCTATCCAATCCCCTATCCTATGCTCTATCCGATCCTATCCTCTATAATATCGTATCCTCCATCCTATCCTATGCTCTATCCTATCCTATCCTCTATTCTATCCTATCCTCTATCCTGTCCTATCCTCTATCCTATCCAATCCAATATCCTATCCTCTATCGTCTCCTATCCTCTATCCTATCCTCTAGCCTATCCTATTCTCTATCCTATTCTCTATCCTATCCTATCCTCTATCCTATCCTATCCTCTATCCTATCCTATCCTCTATCCTATCCTATCCTCTATCCGATCCAATCCCCTATCCTATCATCTATAATATCGTATCCTCTATCATATTCTATCCTCTATACAAAATTAACATCTATCCTATCCTATTCACTATCCTATCGTATCCTCTTTCCTATCCTATCATCTATCCTATCCTATCCTCTATTATATCCTATCCTCTATCCTATCCTATCCCCTATCGTCTGCTCTATCCTATCCTATCCACTATCCTATCGTATCCTCTTTCCTATCCTATCATCTATCCTATCCTATCCTCTATTATATCCTATCCTCTATCCTATCCTATCCTCTATCGTCTGCTCTATCCTATCCTATCCACTATACTATCCTATCCTCTATCCTATCCTATACCCTATGCTATCCTATCCTCTATCCTATCCTATCCTCTATCATATCCAATGCCCTATCCTATTCTCTATCCGATCCTATCGTCTATCCTATCCTATCCTCTATCCTATCCAATCCTCTATCCTATCCTCTATCCTATCCTATCCCATCCAATATCCTATCCTATCCTCTATCCTATCCTATACTCTATCCTATCCTATGGTCTATAATATCGTATCCTCTATCCTATCCAATCCACCATCCTATCCTCTAGCCTATCCTATTCTCTATCCTATCCTCTATCGTCTCCTACACTCTATCCTATCCCATTTTCTATCCTATCCTATCCTATCCTCTATCCTATCCTATCCTCTATCCTATCCTATCCTCTATCCTATCCTATACGCTATCCTATCCTATCCTCTATCCTATACTATTCTCTAACCTATCCTATCCTCTATCCTATCCTATCCTCTATCCTATCCTATCCTCTATCCTATCCACTATCGTCTCCTATCCTCTATCCTATCCTGTATCCTATCCTATTCTCTATCCTGTCCTCTATCCTATCCTATCCTATATCATATCCTATCCTCTATCCTATCCAATCCTCTATCCTATCCGATCCTCTATCGTATCCTATCCTCTATAATATCGTATCCTCCATCATATTGTACCCTCTATCCAATAATATCATCTATCCTATCCTATTCACTATCTTATCCTATCCTCTATCCTATCCTATCCTCTATCCTGTCCTATTCTCCATTCTATCCTCTATCCTATCCTATCCTCTATCCTACCCAATCCCCTATCCTATCCAATCCCCTATCCTATTCTCTATCCTATCCAATCCCCTATCCTATCCTCTATCCTATCCTATCCCATCCTATATCCTATCGTATACTCTATCCTATCCTATCCTCTATCCTATCCTCTACCCTATCCTATTCTCTATCCTGTCCAATATCCTATCCTATCCTCTATCCTATCCTATCCTCTATCCGATCACATCCTCTATCTTATCCTATCCTCTATAATATCGTATCCTCTATCCTATCCTGTCCTCTATTCTATAATGTCAGCTATCCTGTCCTATTCTCAATCCTATCCTATCCTCTATCCTATCCTATCCTCTATCGTCTCCTATCCTCTATTCTATCCAATCCCCTATCCTATCCAATCCCCTATCCTATCCAATCCCCTATCCTATCCTCTATCGTATCCCATCCTCTATAATATCGTATCCTCTATCATATTCTATCCTCTATCCTATAATATCCTCAATCGTATCCTATCCTCTATCCTATCCGATCCTCTACCCTATCCTATCCTCTACCCTATCCTATTCTCTATCCTATCCTATCCTCTATCCTATCCAATCCAATATCCTATCCCCTATCGTCTCCAATCCTCTATCCTATCCTCTAGCCTACCCTATTCTCTATCCTATCCTCTATTGTATCCTATCATCTATCCTATCCTATCCTCTATCCTCTCCTATCCTCTATCCTATCCAATCCTCTATCCAATTCTCTATCCGATCCTATCGTCTATCCTATCCTATCCTCTATAATATCGTATCCTTTATCCTATACTATTCTCAATCCTATCCACTCCTTTATACTATAAAATCCTCTATCGTATCCTCTATCCTATCCAATCCCCTATCCTATCCTCTATCCGATCCTATCCTCTATCCTATCCTATCCTCTATCCTATCTAAACCCCTATCCTATCCTATCCTCTATCCTATCCTATCCTATCTATTATTGTATCCTCTATAATATCGTATCCTCCATCCTATCCTATCCTCTTTCCTATCCTATCGACTATCGTCTGCTATATCCTATCCTATCTACTATCGTATCCTATCCTCAATCCTATCCTATCCTCTATCGTCTGCTCTATCCTATCCTATCCACCATCCTATCCTATCCTCTACCCTATCCCATCCTCTATCCTATTCTATCCCCTATCCTATCCTCTATCCTATCCTATCCCATCCTATATCCTATCGTATACTCTATCCTATCCTATCCTCTATCCTATCCTCTACCCTATCCTATTCTCTATCCTGTCCAATATCCTATCCTATCCTCTATCCTATCCTATCCTCTATCCGATCCCATCCTCTATCTTATCCTATCCTCTATAATATCGTATCCTCTATCCTATCCTATCCTCTATCCTATAATATCAGCTATCCTGTCCTATTCTCAATCCTATCCTATCCTCTATCCTATCCTATCCTCTATCGTCTCCTATCCTCTATTCTATCCAATCCCCTATCCTATCCTCTATACTATACTATCTTCTATTCTGTCCTATTCTCCATTCTATCCTCTATCCTATCCTATCCTCTATCCTATCCAATCCCCTATCCTATCCAATCCCCTATCCTATTCTCTATCGTATCCCATCCTCTATAATATCGTATCCTCTGTCATATTCTATCCTCTATCCTATAATATCCTCAATCGTATCCTATCCTCTATCCTATCCGATCCTCTGCCCTATCCTATCCTCTACCCTATCCTATTCTCTATCCTATCCTATCCTCTATCCTATCCAATCCAATATCCTATCCCCTATCGTCTCCTATCCTCTATCCTATCCTCTAGCCTATCCTATTCTCTATCCTATCCTCTATCGTATCCTATCATCTATCCTATCCTATCCTCTATCCTATCCTATCCTCTATCCTATCCAATCCTCTATCCAATTCTCTATCCGATCCTATCGTCTATCCTATCCTATCCTCTATAATATCGTATCCTTTATCCTATACTATTCTCAATCCTATCCACTCCTTTATACTATAAAATCCTCTATCGTATCCTCTATCCTATCCAATCCCCTATCCTATCCTCTATCCGATCCTATCCTCTATCCTATCCTATCCTCTATCCTATCTAAACCCCTATCCTATCCTATCCTCTATCCTATCCTATCCTATCTATTATTGTATCCTCTATAATATCGTATCCTCCATCCTATCCTATCCTCTTTCCTATCCTATCCTCAATCCTATCGTATCCTCTATAATATCGTATCCTCTATCCTATCCTATCCTCTATCCTATAATATCATCTATCCTATCCTATTCTCTATCCTACCCTATCCTCCATCCTATCCTATCCTCTATCGTCTCCTTTCCTCTATCCTATCCCATCCTCTATCCTCTCCTTTCTCCTATCCTATCCTATCCTCTATCCTATCCTCTACCCTATCCTATTCTGTATCCTGTCCAATATCCTATCCTATCCTCTATCCTATCCTCTACCCTATCCTATTCTCTATCCTGTCCAATATCCTATCCTATCCTCTATCCTATCCTATCCTCTATCCGATCCCATCCTCTATCTTATCCTATCCTCTACCCTATCCTATTCTCTATCCTATCCTATCCTCTATCCTATCCAATCCAATATCCAATCCCCTATCGTCTCCTATCCTCTATCGTCTCCTATCCCCTATTCTATCCAATCCCCTATCCTATCCTCTATACTATACTATCCTCTATCCTGTCCTATTCTCCATTCTATCCTCTATCCTATCCTATCCTCTATCCTATCCAATCCCCTATCCTATCCAATCCCCTATCCTATTCTCTATCGTATCCCATCCTCTATAATATCGTATCCTCTATCATATTCTATCCTCTATCCTATAATATCCTCAATCGTGTCCTATCCTCTATCCTATCCGATCCTCTACCCTATCCTATCCTCTACCCTATCCTATTCTCTATCCTATCCTATACTCTATCCTATCCAATCCAATATCCTATCCCCTATCGTCTCCTATCCTCTATCCTATCCAATCCTCTATCCAATTCTCTATCCGATCCTATCGTCTATCCAATCCTATCCTCTATAATATCGTATCCTTTATCCTATACTATTCTCAATCCTATCCACTCCTTTATACTATAAAATCCTCTATCGTATCCTCTATCCTATCCAATCCCCTATCCTATCCTATCCTCTATCCTATCTAAACCCCTATCCTATCCTATCCTATCTATTATTGTATCCTCTATAATATCGTATGCTCCAATTTATCCTATCCTCTTTCCTATCCTATCCTCAATCCTATCGTATCCTCTATAATATCGTATCCTCTATCCTATCCTATCCTCTATCCTATAATATCATCTATCCTATCCTATTCTCTATCCTACCCTATCCTCCATCCTATCCTATCCTCTATCGTCTCCTATCCTCTATCCTATCCCATCCTCTATCCTATCCTTTCTCCTATTCTATCCTATATCCTATCCTATCGACTATCGTCTGCTATATCCTATCCTATCTAATATCCTATCCTATCCTCAATCCTATCCTATCCTCTATCGTCTGCTCTATCCTATCCTATCCACCATCCTATCCTATCCTCTACCCTATCCTATCCTCTATCCTATCCAATCCCCTATCCTATCCTCTATCCTATCCTATCCCATCCTATATCCTATCGTATACTCTATCCTATCCTGTCCTCTATCCTATCCTCTACCCTATCCTATTCTCTATCCTGTCCAATATCCTATCCTATCCTCTATCCTATCCTATCCTCTATCCGATCCCATCCTCTAACTTATCCTATCCTCTATAATATCGTATCCTCTATCCTATCCTATCCTCTATCCTATAATATCAGCTATCCTGTCCTATTCTCAATCCTATCCTATCCTCTATCCTATCCTATCCTCTATCGTCTCCTATCCTCTATTCATTCCAATCCCCTATCCTATCCTCTATACTATACTATCCTCTATCCTGTCCTATTCTCCATTCTATCCTCTATCCTATCCTATCCTCTATCCTATCCAATCCCCTATCCTATCCAATCCCCTATCCTATTCTCTATCGTATCCCATCCTCTATAATATCGTATCCTCTATCATATTCTATCCTCCATCCTATAATATCCTCAATCGTATCCTATCCTCTATCCTATCCGATCCTCTACCCTATCCTATCCTCTACCCTATCCTATTCTCTATCCTATCCTATCCTCTATCCTATCCAATCCAATATCCTATCCCCTATCGTCTCCTATCCTCTATCCTATCCTCTATCCTATCCTATCCCATCCTATATCCTATCGTATACTCTATCCTATCCTATCCTCTATCCTATCCTCTACCCTATCCTATTCTCTATCCTGTCCAATATCCTATCCTATCCTCTATCCTATCCTATCCTCTATCCGATCCCATCCTCTATCTTATCCTATCCTCTATAATATCGTATCCTCTATCCTATCCTATCCTCTATCCTATAATATCAGCTATCCTGTCCTATTCTCAATCCTATCCTATCCTCTATCCTATCCTATCCTCTATCGTCTCCTATCCTCTATTCTATCCAATCCCCTATCCTATCCTCTATACTATACTATCTTCTATTCTGTCCTATTCTCCATTCTATCCTCTATCCTATCCTATCCTCTATCCTATCCAATCCCCTATCCTATCCAATCCCCTATCCTATTCTCTATCGTATCCCATCCTCTATAATATCGTATCCTCTGTCATATTCTATCCTCTATCCTATAATATCCTCAATCGTATCCTATCCTCTATCCTATCCGATCCTCTGCCCTATCCTATCCTCTACCCTATCCTATTCTCTATCCTATCCTATCCTCTATCCTATCCAATCCAATATCCTATCCCCTATCGTCTCCTATCCTCTATCCTATCCTCTAGCCTATCCTATTCTCTATCCTATCCTCTATCGTCTCCTATCCTCTATTCATTCCAATCCCCTATCCTATCCTCTATACTATACTATCCTCTATCCTGTCCTATTCTCCATTCTATCCTCTATCCTATCCTATCCTCTATCCTATCCAATCCCCTATCCTATCCAATCCCCTATCCTATTCTCTATCGTATCCCATCCTCTATAATATCGTATCCTCTATCATATTCTATCCTCCATCCTATAATATCCTCAATCGTATCCTATCCTCTATCCTATCCGATCCTCTACCCTATCCTATCCTCTACCCTATCCTATTCTCTATCCTATCCTATCCTCTATCCTATCCAATCCAATATCCTATCCCCTATCGTCTCCTATCCTCTATCCTATCCTCTATCCTATCCTATCCCATCCTATATCCTATCGTATACTCTATCCTATCCTATCCTCTATCCTATCCTCTACCCTATCCTATTCTCTATCCTGTCCAATATCCTATCCTATCCTCTATCCTATCCTATCCTCTATCCGATCCCATCCTCTATCTTATCCTATCCTCTATAATATCGTATCCTCTATCCTATCCTATCCTCTATCCTATAATATCAGCTATCCTGTCCTATTCTCAATCCTATCCTATCCTCTATCCTATCCTATCCTCTATCGTCTCCTATCCTCTATTCTATCCAATCCCCTATCCTATCCTCTATACTATACTATCTTCTATTCTGTCCTATTCTCCATTCTATCCTCTATCCTATCCTATCCTCTATCCTATCCAATCCCCTATCCTATCCAATCCCCTATCCTATTCTCTATCGTATCCCATCCTCTATAATATCGTATCCTCTGTCATATTCTATCCTCTATCCTATAATATCCTCAATCGTATCCTATCCTCTATCCTATCCGATCCTCTGCCCTATCCTATCCTCTACCCTATCCTATTCTCTATCCTATCCTATCCTCTATCCTATCCAATCCAATATCCTATCCCCTATCGTCTCCTATCCTCTATCCTATCCTCTAGCCTATCCTATTCTCTATCCTATCCTCTATCGTATCCTATCATCTATCCTATCCTATCCTCTATCCTATCCTATCCTCTATCCTATCCAATCCTCTATCCAATTCTCTATCCGATCCTATCGTCTATCCTATCCTATCCTCTATAATATCGTATCCTTTATCCTATACTATTCTCAATCCTATCCACTCCTTTATACTATAAAATCCTCTATCGTATCCTCTATCCTATCCAATCCCCTATCCTATCCTCTATCCGATCCTATCCTCTATCCTATCCTATCCTCTATCCTATCTAAACCCCTATCCTATCCTATCCTCTATCCTATCCTATCCTATCTATTATTGTATCCTCTATAATATCGTATCCTCCATCCTATCCTATCCTCTTTCCTATCCTATCCTCAATCCTATCGTATCCTCTATAATATCGTATCCTCTATCCTATCCTATCCTCTATCCTATAATATCATCTATCCTATCCTATTCTCTATCCTACCCTATCCTCCATCCTATCCTATCCTCTATCGTCTCCTTTCCTCTATCCTATCCCATCCTCTATCCTCTCCTTTCTCCTATCCTATCCTATCCTCTATCCTATCCTCTACCCTATCCTATTCTCTATCCTGTCCAATATCCTATCCTATCCTCTATCCTATCCTCTACCCTATCCTATTCTCTATCCTGTCCAATATCCTATCCTATCCTCTATCCTATCCTATCCTCTATCCGATCCCATCCTCTATCTTATCCTATCCTCTACCCTATCCTATTCTCTATCCTATCCTATCCTCTATCCTATCCAATCCAATATCCAATCCCCTATCGTCTCCTATCCTCTATCGTCTCCTATCCCCTATTCTACCCAATCCCCTATCCTATCCTCTATACTATACTATCCTCTATCCTGTCCTATTCTCCATTCTATCCTCTATCCTATCCTATCCTCTATCCTATCCAATCCCCTATCCTATCCAATCCCCTATCCTATTCTCTATCGTATCCCATCCTCTATAATATCGTATCCTCTATCATATTCTATCCTCTATCCTATAATATCCTCAATCGTGTCCTATCCTCTATCCTATCCGATCCTCTACCCTATCCTATCCTCTACCCTATCCTATTCTCTATCCTATCCTATACTCTATCCTATCCAATCCAATATCCTATCCCCTATCGTCTCCTATCCTCTATCCTATCCTCTAGCCTATCCTATTCTCTATCCTATCCTCTATCGTATCCTATCATCTATCCTATCCTATCCTCTATCCTATCCTATCCTCTATCCTATCCAATCCTCTATCCAATTCTCTATCCGATCCTATCGTCTATCCAATCCTATCCTCTATAATATCGTATCCTTTATCCTATACTATTCTCAATCCTATCCACTCCTTTATACTATAAAATCCTCTATCGTATCCTCTATCCTATCCAATCCCCTATCCTATCCTCTATCCTATCCTATCCTCTATCATATCTAAACCCCTATCCTATCCTATCCTATCTATTATTGTATCCTCTATAATATCGTATGCTTTAATTTATCCTATCCTCTTTCCTATCCTATCCTCAATCCTATCGTATCCTCTATAATATCGTATCCTCTATCCTATCCTATCCTCTATCCTATAATATCATCTATCCTATCCTATTCTCTATCCTACCCTATCCTCCATCCTATCCTATCCTCTATCGTCTCCTATCCTCTATCCTATCCCATCCTCTATCCTATCCTTTCTCCTATTCTATCCTATATCCTATCCTATCGACTATCGTCTGCTATATCCTATCCTATCTAATATCCTATCCTATCCTCAATCCTATCCTATCCTCTATCGTCTGCTCTATCCTATCCTATCCACCATCCTATCCTATCCTCTACCCTATCCTATCCTCTATCCTATCCAATCCCCTATCCTATCCTCTATCCTATCCTATCCCATCCTATATCCTATCGTATACTCTATCCTATCCTGTCCTCTATCCTATCCTCTACCCTATCCTATTCTCTATCCTGTCCAATATCCTATCCTATCCTCTATCCTATCCTATCCTCTATCCGATCCCATCCTCTAACTTATCCTATCCTCTATAATATCGTATCCTCTATCCTATCCTATCCTCTATCCTATAATATCAGCTATCCTGTCCTATTCTCAATCCTATCCTATCCTCTATCCTATCCTATCCTCTATCGTCTCCTATCCTCTATTCATTCCAATCCCCTATCCTATCCTCTATACTATACTATCCTCTATCCTGTCCTATTCTCCATTCTATCCTCTATCCTATCCTATCCTCTATCCTATCCAATCCCCTATCCTATCCAATCCCCTATCCTATTCTCTATCGTATCCCATCCTCTATAATATCGTATCCTCTATCATATTCTATCCTCTATCCTATAATATCCTCAATCGTATCCTATCCTCTATCCTATCCGATCCTCTACCCTATCCTATCCTCTACCCTATCCTATTCTCTATCCTATCCTATCCTCTATCCTATCCAATCCAATATCCTATCCCCTATCGTCTCCTATCCTCTATCCTATCCTCTAGCCTATCCTATTCTCTATCCTATCCTCTATCGTATCCTATCATCTATCCTATCCTATCCTCTATCCTATCCTATCCTCTATCCTATCCAATCCTCTATCCAATTCTCTATCCGATCCTATCGTCTATCCAATCCTATCCTCTATAATATCGTATCCTTTATCCTATACTATTCTCAATCCTATCCACTCCTTTATACTATAAAATCCTCTATCGTATCCTCTATCCTATCCAATCCCCTATCCTATCCTCTATCCTATCCTATCCTCTATCCTATCTAAACCCCTATCCTATCCTATCCTATCTATTATTGTATCCTCTATAATATCGTATGCTCCAATTTATCCTATCCTCTTTCCTATCCTATCCTCAATCCTATCGCATCCTCTATAATATCGTATCCTCTATCCTATCCTATCCTCTATCCTATAATATCATCTATCCTATCCTATTCTCTATCCTACCCTATCCTCCATCCTATCCTATCCTCTATCGTCTCCTATCCTCTATCCTATCCCATCCTCTATCCTATCCTTTCTCCTATTCTATCCTATATCCTATCCTATCGACTATCGTCTGCTATATCCTATCCTATCTAATATCCTATCCTATCCTCAATCCTATCCTATCCTCTATCGTCTGCTCTATCCTATCCTATCCACCATCCTATCCTATCCTCTACCCTATCCTATCCTCTATCCTATCCAATCCCCTATCCTATCCTCTATCCTATCCTATCCCATCCTATATCCTATCGTATACTCTATCCTATCCTCTCATCTATCCTATCCTCTACCCTATCCTATTCTCTATCCTGTCCAATATCCTATCCTATCCTCTATCCTATCCTATCCTCTATCCGATCCCATCCTCTATCTTATCCTATCCACTATAATATCGTATCCTCTATCCTATCCTATCCTCTATCCTATAATATCAGCTATCCTGTCCTATTATCAATCCTATCCTATCCTCTATCCTATCCTATCCTCTATCGTCTCCTATCCTCTATTCAATCCAATCCCCTATCCTATCCTCTATACTATACTATCCTCTATCCTGTCCTATTCTCCATTCTATCCTCTATCCTATCCTATCCTCTATCCTATCCAATCCCCTATCCTATCCAATCCCCTATCCTATTCTCTATCGTATCCCATCCTCTATAATATCGTATCCTCTATCATATTCTATCCTCTATCCTATAATATCCTCAATCGTATCCTATCCTCTATCCTATCCGATCCTCTACCCTATCCTATCCTCTACCCTATCCTATTCTCTATCCTATCCTATCCTCTATCCTATCCAATCCAATATCGTATCCCCTATCGTCTCCTATCCTCTATCCTATCCTCTAGCCTATCCTATTCTCTATCCTATCCTCTATCGTATCCTATCATCTATCCTATCCTATCTAATATCCTATCCTATCCTCAATCCTATCCTATCCTCTATCGTCTGCTCTATCCTATCCTATCCACCATCCTATCCTATCCTCTACCCTATCCTATCCTCTATCCTATCCAATCCCCTATCCTATCCTCTATCCTATCCTATCCCATCCTATATCCTATCGTATACTCTATCCTATCCTATCCTCTATCCTATCGTCTACCCTATCCTATTCTCTATCCTGTCCAATATCCTATCCTATCCTCTATCCTATCCTATCCTCTATCCGATCCCATCCTCTATCTTATCCTATCCTCTATAATATCGTATCCTCTATCCTATCCTATCCTCTATCCTATAATATCAGCTATCCTGTCCTATTCTCAATCCTATCCTATCCTCTATCCTATCCTATCCTCTATCGTCTCCTATCCTCTATTCAATCCAATCCCCTATCCTATCCTCTATACTATACTATCCTCTATCCTGTCCTATTCTCCATTCTATCCTCTATCCTATCCTATCCTCTATCCTATCCAATCCCCTATCCTATCCAATCCCCTATCCTATTCTCTATCGTATCCCATCCTCTATAATATCGTATCCTCTATCATATTCTATCCTCTATCCTATAATATCCTCAATCGTATCCTATCCTCTATCCTATCCGATCCTCTACCCTATCCTATCCTCTACCCTATCCTATTCTCTATCCTATCCTATCCTCTATCCTATCCAATCCAATATCCTATCCCCTATCGTCTCCTATCCTCTATCCTATCCTCTAGCCTATCCTATTCTCTATCCTATCCTCTATCGTATCCTATCATCTATCCTATCCTATCCTCTATCCTATCCAATCCTCTATCCAATTCTCTATCCGATCCTATCGTCTATCCCATCCTATCCTCTATAATATCGTATCCTTTATCCTATACTATTCTCAATCCTATCCACTCCTTTATACTATAAAATCCTCTATCGTATCCTCTATCCCATCCAATCCCCTATCCTATCCTCTATCCTATCCTATACTCTATCCTATCCTATGGTCTATAATATCGTATCCTCTATCCTATCCAATCCACCATCCTATCCTCTAGCCTATCCTATTCTCTATCCTATCCTCTATCGTCTCCTACACTCTATCCTATCCCATTTTCTATCCTATCCTATCCTATCCTCTATCCTATCCTATCCTCTATCCTATCCTATCCTCTATCCTATCCTATACGCTATCCTATCCTATCCTCTATCCTATACTATTCTCTAACCTATCCTATCCTCTATCCTATCCTATCCTCTATCCTATCCTATCCTCTATCCTATCCACTATCGTCTCCTATCCTCTATCCTATCCTGTATCCTATCCTATTCTCTATCCTGTCCTCTATCCTATCCTATCCTATATCATATCCTATCCTCTATCCTATCCAATCCTCTATCCTATCCGATCCTCTATCGTATCCTATCCTCTATAATATCGTATCCTCCATCATATTGTACCCTCTATCCAATAATATCATCTATCCTATCCTATTCACTATCTTATCCTATCCTCTATCCTATCCTATCCTCTATCCTGTCCTATTCTCCATTCTATCCTCTATCCTATCCTATCCTCTATCCTACCCAATCCCCTATCCTATCCAATCCCCTATCCTATTCTCTATCCTATCCAATCCCCTATCCTATCCTCTATCCTATCCTATCCCATCCTATATCCTATCGTATACTCTATCCTATCCTATCCTCTATCCTATCCTCTACCCTATCCTATTCTCTATCCTGTCCAATATCCTATCCTATCCTCTATCCTATCCTATCCTCTATCCGATCACATCCTCTATCTTATCCTATCCTCTATAATATCGTATCCTCTATCCTATCCTGTCCTCTATTCTATAATGTCAGCTATCCTGTCCTATTCTCAATCCTATCCTATCCTCTATCGTCTCCTATCCTCTATTCTATCCAATCCCCTATCCTATCCAATCCCCTATCCTATCCTCTATCGTATCCCATCCTCTATAATATCGTATCCTCTATCATATTCTATCCTCTATCCTATAATATCCTCAATCGTATCCTATCCTCTATCCTATCCGATCCTCTACCCTATCCTATCCTCTACCCTATCCTATTCTCTATCCTATCCTATCCTCTATCCTATCCAATCCAATATCCTATCCCCTATCGTCTCCAATCCTCTATCCTATCCTCTAGCCTACCCTATTCTCTATCCTATCCTCTATCGTATCCTATCATCTATCCTATCCTATCCTCTATCCTCTCCTATCCTCTATCCTATCCAATCCTCTATCCAATTCTCTATCCGATCCTATCGTCTATCCTATCCTATCCTCTATAATATCGTATCATTTATCCTATACTATTCTCAATCCTATCCACTCCTTTATACTATAAAATCCTCTATCGTATCCTCTATCCTATCCAATCCCCTATCCTATCCTCTATCCGATCCTATCCTCTATCCTATCCTATCCTCTATCCTATCTAAACCCCTATCCTATCCTATCCTCTATCCTATCCTATCCTATCTATTATTGTATCCTCTATAATATCGTATCCTCCATCCTATCCTATCCTCTTTCCTATCCTATCGACTATCGTCTGCTATATCCTATCCTATCTACTATCGTATCCTATCCTCAATCCTATCCTATCCTCTATCGTCTGCTCTATCCTATCCTATCCACCATCCTATCCTATCCTCTACCCTATCCCATCCTCTATCCTATTCTATCCCCTATCCTATCCTCTATCCTATCCTATCCCATCCTATATCCTATCGTATACTCTATCCTATCCTATCCTCTATCCTATCCTCTACCCTATCCTATTCTCTATCCTGTCCAATATCCTATCCTATCCTCTATCCTATCCTATCCTCTATCCGATCCCATCCTCTATCTTATCCTATCCTCTATAATATCGTATCCTCTATCCTATCCTATCCTCTATCCTATAATATCAGCTATCCTGTCCTATTCTCAATCCTATCCTATCCTCTATCCTATCCTATCCTCTATCGTCTCCTATCCTCTATTCTATCCAATCCCCTATCCTATCCTCTATACTATACTATCTTCTATTCTGTCCTATTCTCCATTCTATCCTCTATCCTATCCTATCCTCTATCCTATCCAATCCCCTATCCTATCCAATCCCCTATCCTATTCTCTATCGTATCCCATCCTCTATAATATCGTATCCTCTGTCATATTCTATCCTCTATCCTATAATATCCTCAATCGTATCCTATCCTCTATCCTATCCGATCCTCTGCCCTATCCTATCCTCTACCCTATCCTATTCTCTATCCTATCCTATCCTCTATCCTATCCAATCCAATATCCTATCCCCTATCGTCTCCTATCCTCTATCCTATCCTCTAGCCTATCCTATTCTCTATCCTATCCTCTATCGTATCCTATCATCTATCCTATCCTATCCTCTATCCTATCCTATCCTCTATCCTATCCAATCCTCTATCCAATTCTCTATCCGATCCTATCGTCTATCCTATCCTATCCTCTATAATATCGTATCCTTTATCCTATACTATTCTCAATCCTATCCACTCCTTTATACTATAAAATCCTCTATCGTATCCTCTATCCTATCCAATCCCCTATCCTATCCTCTATCCGATCCTATCCTCTATCCTATCCTATCCTCTATCCTATCTAAACCCCTATCCTATCCTATCCTCTATCCTATCCTATCCTATCTATTATTGTATCCTCTATAATATCGTATCCTCCATCCTATCCTATCCTCTTTCCTATCCTATCCTCAATCCTATCGTATCCTCTATAATATCGTATCCTCTATCCTATCCTATCCTCTATCCTATAATATCATCTATCCTATCCTATTCTCTATCCTACCCTATCCTCCATCCTATCCTATCCTCTATCGTCTCCTTTCCTCTATCCTATCCCATCCTCTATCCTCTCCTTTCTCCTATCCTATCCTATCCTCTATCCTATCCTCTACCCTATCCTATTCTCTATCCTGTCCAATATCCTATCCTATCCTCTATCCTATCCTCTACCCTATCCTATTCTCTATCCTGTCCAATATCCTATCCTATCCTCTATCCTATCCTCTACCCTATCCTATTCTCTATCCTGTCCAATATCCTATCCTATCCTCTATCCTATCCTATCCTCTATCCGATCCCATCCTCTATCTTATCCTATCCTCTACCCTATCCTATTCTCTATCCTATCCTATCCTCTATCCTATCCAATCCAATATCCAATCCCCTATCGTCTCCTATCCTCTATCGTCTCCTATCCCCTATTCTATCCAATCCCCTATCCTATCCTCTATACTATACTATCCTCTATCCCATCCAATCCCCTATCCTATCCTCTATCCGATCCTATCCTCTATCCTATCCTATCCTCTATCCTATCTAAACCCCTATCCTATCCTATCCTCTATCCTATCCTATCCTATCTATTATTGTATCCTCTATAATATCGTATCCTCCATCCTATCCTATCCTCTTTCCTATCCTATCCTCCATCCTATCCTATCCTCTATCGTCTCCTATCCTCTATCCTATCCCATCCTCTATCCTATCTTTCTCCTATCCTATCCTATATCCTATCCTATCGACTATCGTCTGCTATATCCTATCCTATCTACTATCCTATCCTATCCTCAATCCTATCCTATCCTCTATCGTCTGCTCTATCCTATCCTATCCACCATCCTATCCTATCCTCTACCCTATCCTATTCTCTATCCTGTCCAATATCCTATCCTATCCTCTATCCTATTCTATCCTCTATCCGATCCCATCCTCTATCTTATCCTATCCTCTATAATATCGTATCCTCTATCCTATCCTATCCTCTATCCTATAATATCAGCTATCCTGTCCTATTCTCAATCCTATCCTATCCTCTATCCTATCCTATCCTCTATCGTCTCCTATCCTCTATTCTATCCAATCCCCTATCCTATCCTCTATACTATACTATCCTCTATCCAGTCCTATTCTCCATTCTATCCTCTATCCTATCCTATCCTCTATCCTATCCAATCCCCTATCCTATCCAATCCCCTATCCTATTCTCTATCGTATCCCATCCTCTATAATATCGTATCCTCTATCATATTCTATCCTCTATCCTATAATATCCTCAATCGTATCCTATCCTCTATCCTATCCGATCCTCTACCCTATCCTATCCTCTACCCTATCCTATCCTCTATCCTATCCAATCCAATATCCTATCCCCTATCGTCTCCTATCCTCTATCCTATCCTCTAGCCTATCCTATCCTCTATCCTATCCAATCCTCTATCCAATTCTCTATCCGATCCTATCGTCTATCCTATCCTATCCTCTATAATATCGTATCCTTTATCCTATACTATTCTCAATCCTATCCACTCCTTTATACTATAAAATCCTCTATCGTATCCTTTATCCTATCCAATCCCCTATCCTATCCTCTATCCGATCCTATCCTCTATCCTATCCTATCCTCTATCCTATCTAAACCCCTATCCTATCCTATCCTCTATCCTATCCTATCCTATCTATTATTGTATCCTCTATAATATCGTATCCTCCATCCTATCCTATCCTCTTTCCTATCCTATCCTCAATCCTATCGTATCCTCTATAATATCGTATCCTCTATCCTATCCTATCCTCTATCCTCTCCTTTCTCCTATCCTATCCTATCCTCTATCCTATCCTCTACCCTATCCTATTCTCTATCCTGTCCAATATCCTATCCTATCCTCTATCCTATCCTCTACCCTATCCTATTCTCTATCCTGTCCAATATCCTATCCTATCCTCTATCCTATCCTATCCTCTATCCGATCCCATCCTCTATCTTATCCTATCCTCTACCCTATACTATTCTCTATCCTATCCTATCCTCTATCCTATCCAATCCTATATCCTATCCCCTTTCGTCTCCTATCCTCTATCGTCTCCTATCCTCTATTCTATCCAATCCCCTATCCTATCCTCTATCCTGTCCTATTCTCCATTCTATCCTCTATCCTATCCTATCCTCTATCCTATCCAATCCCCTATCCTATCCTCTATCCGATCCTATCCTCTATCCTATCCTATCCTCTATCCTATCTAAACACCTATCCTATCCTATCCTCTATCCTATCCTATCCTATCTATTATTGTATCCTCTATAATATCGTACCCTCCATCCTATCCTATCCTCTTTCCTATCCTATCCTCAATCCTATCGTATCCTCTATAATATCGGATCCTCTATTCTATCCTATCCTCTATCCTATAATATCATCTATCCTATCCTATTCTCTATCCTACCCTATCCTCCATCCTATCCTATCCTCTATCGTCTCCTATCCTCTATCCTATCCCATCCTCTATCCTATCCTTTCTCCTATCCTATCCTATATCATATCCTATCGACTATCGTCTGCTATATCCTATCCTATCTACTATCCTATCCTATCCTCAATTCTATCCTATCCTCTATCGTCTGCTCTATCCTATCCTATCCACCATCCTATCCTATCCTCTACCCTATCCTATCCTCTGTCGTCTCCTATCCTCTATTCTATCCAATCCCCTATCCTATCCTCTATACTATACTATCCTCTATAATGTCCTATTCTCCATTCTATCCTCTATCCTATCCTATCCTCTATCCTATCCTCTACCCTATCCTATTCTCTATCCTGTCCAATATCCTATCCTATCCTCTATCCTATCCTATCCTCTATCCTATCCTATCCTCTATCCTATCCTATCCTCTATCCTATCCTATCCTCTATCCTATCCTATCCTCTATCCTATCCTATCCTCTATCCTATCCTATCCTCTATCCTATCCTATCCTCTATCCTATCCTATCCTCTATCCTATCCTATCCTCTATCCTATCCTATCCTCTATCCTATCCTATCCTCTATCCTATCCTATCCTCTATCCTATCCTATCCTCTATCCTATCCTATCCTCTATCCTATCCTATCCTCTATCCTATCCTATCCTCTATCCTATCCTATCCTCTATCCTATCCTATCCTCTATCCTATCCAATGCCCTATCCTATTCTCTATCCGATCCTATCGTCTATCCTATCCTATCCTCTAACCTATCCAATCCTCTATCCTATAATATCATCTATCCTATCCTATTCTCTATCCTATCCTATCCTCTATCCAATCCTCTATCGTCTCCTATCCTCTATCCTATCCTCTACCCTATCCTATTCTCTATCCTGTCATCTATCCAATCCTATCCTCTATCCTATCCTATCCTCTATCCGATCCCATCCTCTATCTTATCCTATCCTCTATAATATCGTATCCTCTATCCTATCCTATCCTCTATCCTATAATATCAGCTATCCTGTCCTATTCTCTATCCTATCCTATCCTCGATCCTATCCTATCCTCTATCGTCTCCTATCCTCTATTCTATCCAATCCCCTATCCTATCCTCTACCCTATACTATCCTCTATCCTATCCTATCCTCTATAATATCGTATCCTCTATCATATTCTATCCTCTATCCTATAATATCCTCAATCCTATCCTATCCTCCATGCTATCCGATCCTCTACCCTATCCTATTCTCTACCCTATCCTATTCTCTATCCTGTCCTATCCTCTATCCTATCCAATCCAATATCCTATCCTCTATCGTCTCCTATCCTCTATCCTATCCTCTAGCCTATCCTATTCTCTATCCTATTCTCTATCCTATCCTATCCTCTATCCTATCCTATCCTCTATCCTATCCTATCCTCTATCCGATCCAATCCCCTATCCTATCATCTATAATATCGTATCCTCTATCATATTCTATCCTCTATACAATATTAACATCTATCCTATCCTATTCACTATCCTATCGTATCCTCTTTCCTATCCTATCATCTATCCTATCCTATCCTCTATTATATCCTATCCTCTATCCTATCCTATCCTCTATCGTCTGCTCTATCCTATCCTATCCACTATCCTATCGTATCCTCTTTCCTATCCTATCATCTATCCTATCCTATCCTCTATTATATCCTATCCTCTATCCTATCCTATCCTCTATCGTCTGCTCTATCCTATCCTATCCACTATACTATCCTATCCTCTATCCTATCATATACCCTATGCTATCCTATCCTCTATCCTAACCTATCCTCTATCCTATCCAATGCTCTATCCTATTCTCTATCCGATCCTATCGTCTATCCTATCCTATCCTCTATCCTATCCAATCCTCTATCCTATCCTCTATCCTATCCTATCCCATCCAATATCCTATCCTATCCTCTATCCTATTCTATACTCTATCCTATCCTATGGTCTATAATATCGTATCCTCTATCCTATCCAATCCACCATCCTATCCTCTAGCCTATCCTATTCTCCATCCTATCCTCTATCGTCTCCTACACTCTATCCTATCGCATTTTCTATCCTATCCTATCCTATCCTCTATCCTATCCTATCCTCTATCCTATCCACTATCGTCTCCTATCCTCTATCCTATCCTCTAGCCTATCCTTTTCTCTATCCTATTCTCTATCCTATCCTATCCTCTATCCTATCCTATCCTCTATCCTATCCTATCCTCTATCCTATCCTATCCTCTATCCTATCCTATCCTCTATCCTATCCAATCCGCTATCCTATTCTCTATCCGATCCTATCGTCTATCCTATCCTATCCTCTATAATATCGTATCCTTTATCCTATCCTATCCTCTATCCGATCCAATCCCCTATCCTATCATCTATAATATCGTATCCTCTATCATATTCTATCCGCTATACAATATTAACATCTATCCTAGCCTATTCACTATCGTATCGTATCCTCTTTCCTATACTATCATCTATCCTATCCTATCCTCTATTATATCCTATCCTCTATCCTATAATATCAGCTATCCTGTCCTATTCTCAATCCTATCCTATCCTCTACCCTATCCTATTCTCTATCCTGTCATCTATCCAATCCTATCCTCTATCCTATCCTATCCTCTATCCGATCCCATCCTCTATCTTATCCTATCCTCTATAATATCGTATCCTCTATCCTATCCTATCCTCTATCCTATAATATCAGCTATCCTGTCCTATTCTCTATCCTATCCTATCCTCGATCCTATCCTATCCTCTATCTCTCCTATCCTCTATTCTATCCAATCCCCTATCCTATCCTCTACCCTATACTATCCTCTATCCTATCCTATTCTCCATTCTATCCTCTATCCTATCCTATCCTCTATCCTATCCAATCCCCTATCCTATCCAATCCCCTATCCTATTCTCTATCGTATCCTATCCTCTATAATATCGTATCCTCTATCATATTCTATCCTCTATCCTATAATATCCTCAATCCTATCCTATCTTTCATGCTATCCGATCCTCTACCCTATCCTATTCTCTACCCTATCCTATTCTCTATCCTGTCCTATCCTCTATCCTATCCAATCCAATATCCTATCCTCTATCGTCTCCTATCCTCTATCCTATCCTCTAGCCTATCCTATTCTCTATCCTATTCTCTATCCTATCCTATCCTCTATCCTATCCTATCCTCTATCCTATCCTATCCTCTATCCGATCCAATCCCCTATCCTATCATCTATAATATCGTATCCTCTATCATATTCTATCCTCTATACAATATTAACATCTATCCTATCCTATTCACTATCCTATCGTATCCTCTTTCCTATCCTATCATCTATCCTATCCTATCCTCTATTATATCCTATCCTCTATCCTATCCTATCCTCTATCGTCTGCTCTATCCTATCCTATCCACTATCCTATCGTATCCTCTTTCCTATCCTATCATCTATCCTATCCTATCCTCTATTATATCCTATCCTCTATCCTATCCTATCCTCTATCGTCTGCTCTATCCTATCCTATCCACTATACTATCCTAACCTCTATCCTATCCTATACCCTATGCTATCCTATCCTCTATCCTATCCTATCCTCTATCCTATCCAATGCTCTATCCTATTCTCTATCCGATCCTATCGTCTATCCTATCCTATCCTCTATCCTATCCAATCCTCTATCCTATCCTCTATCCTATCCTATCCCATCCAATATCCTATCCTATCCTCTATCCTATTCTATACTCTATCCTATCCTATGGTCTATAATATCGTATCCTCTATCCTATCCAATCCACCATCCTATCCTCCAGCCTATCCTATTCTCCATCCTATCCTCTATCGTCTCCTACACTCTATCCTATCGCATTTTCTATCCTATCCTATCCTATCCTCTATCCTATCCTATCCTCTATCCTATCCTATCCTCTATCCTATCCTATCCGCTATCCTATCCTATCCTCTATCCTATACTATTCTCTAACCTATCCTATCCTCTATCCTATCCTATCCTCTATCCTATCCTATCCTCTATCCTATCCTATCCTCTATCCTATCCACTATCGTCTCCTATCCTCTATCCTATCCTCTAGCCTATCCTTTTCTCTATCCTATTCTCTATCCTATCCTATCCTCTATCCTATCCTATCCTCTATCCTATCCTATCCTCTATCCTATCCTATCCTCTATCCTATCCAATCCGCTATCCTATTCTCTATCCGATCCTATCGTCTATCCTATCCTATCCTCTATAATATCGTATCCTTTATCCTATCCTATCCTCTATCCGATCCAATCCCCTATCCTATCATCTATAATATCGTATCCTCTATCATATTCTATCCGCTATACAATATTAACATCTATCCTAGCCTATTCACTATCCTATCGTATCCTCTTTCCTATACTATCATCTATCCTATCCTATCCTCTATTATATCCTATCCTCTATCCTATCCTATCCTCTATCCTATAATATCAGCTATCCTGTCCTATTCTCAATCCTATCCTATCCTCTATCCTATCCTATCCTCTATCGTCTCCTATCCTCTATTCTATCCAATCCCCTATCCTATCCTCTATACTATACTATCCTCTATCCTGTCCTATTCTCCATTCTATCCTCTATCCTATCCTATCCTCTATCCTATAATATTCTCAATCGTATCCTATCCTCGATCCTATCCGATCCTCTACCCTATCCTATCCTCTACCCCATCCTATTCTCTATCCTATCCTATCCTCTATCCTATCCAATCCAATATCCTATCCCCTATCGTCTCCTATCCTCTATCCTATCCTCTAGCCTATCCTATTCTCTATCATATCCTCTATCGTATCCTATCATCTATCCTATCCTATCCTCTATCCTATCCTATCCTCTATCCTATCCAATCCTCTATCCAATTCTCTATCCGATCCTATCGTCTATCCTATCCTATCCTCTATAATATCGTATCCTTTATCCTATACTATTCTCAATCCTATCCACTCCTTTATACTATAAAATCCTCTATCGTATCCTCTATCCTATCCAATCCCCTAACCTATCCTCTATCCGATCCTATCCTCTATCCTATCCTATCCTCTATCCTATCTAAACCCCTATCCTATCCTATCCTCTATCCTATCCTATCCTATCTATTATTGTATCCTCTATAATATCGTATCCTCCATCCTATCCTATCCTCTTTCCTATCCTATCCTCAATCCTATCGTATCCTCTATAATATCGTATCCTCTATCCTATCCTATCCTCTATCCTATAATATAATCTATCCTATCCTATTCTCTACCCTACCCTATCCTCCATCCTATCCTATCCTCTATCGTCTCCTATCCTCTATCCCATCCCATCCTCTATCCTATCCTTTCTCCTATCCTATCCTATATCCTATCCTATCGACTATCGTCTGCTATATCCTATCCTATCTACTATCCTATCCTATCCTCAATCCTATCCTATCCTCTATCGTCTGCTCTATCCTATCCTATCAACCATCCTATACTATCCTCTACCCTATCCTATCCTCTATCCTATCCAATCCCCTATCCTATCCTCTATCCTATCCTATCCCATCCTATATCCTATCGTATCCTCTATCGTATCGTATCCTCTATCGTATCGTATCCTCAATCCTATCCTATCCTCTATCCTATCCAATCCCCTATCCTATCCCTCTATCCTATCCTCTATCCTATCCTATTCTCTGTGCCATCCTCTATTGTATCCTATCCTCTATCCTATCCAATCCCCTATCCTATCCTCTATCCTATCCTATTCTCTATCCTATCCTATCCTTTATTATATCCTATCCTCTCTCCAATCCTATCCTCAATCCCATTCTATCCCCTATCCTATCCGATCCTCTATCCTATCCTATCCTCTATACTATCCTATCCTCTATACTATCGTATCCTCTATCCTATCATATCCTCTATCCTATCCTATTCTCTATCCTACCTTCCATTCCATTCTATCCTCTATCGTATCCTATCCTCTATCCTATCCAATCCGCTATCCTATCCTCTATCCTATCCTATCCTCAATACTATCCTATCCTCTATCCTATCCTATCCTCTATCCTATCCTATCCTCTATCCTATCCAATCCCCTATCCTATCCTCTATCCTATCCTATTCTCTGTGCTATCCTCTATTGTATCCTATCCTCTATCCTATCCGATCCTCTATCCTATCCTATCCTCTATAATATCGTTTCCTCTATCATTCGTTTCCTCTTTCCTATAATATTATCTATCCTATCCTCTTCTCTATCGTATCCTATCCTCTATCCTATCCCATCCTCTATCGTCTCCTATTCTCTATCCTATCCAATCCCCTATCCTATCCTGTTTCTGTCCTACCCTCTAACCTATCCTATCCTATCCTCTATCCTATCGTATCCTCTATCCTATCATATCCTCTATCCTATCCTATTCTCTATCCTATCTTCCATTCCATTCTATCCTCTATCGTATCCTATCCTCTATCCTATACAATCCGCTATCCTATCCTCTATCCTATCCTATCCTCTATAATATCCTTTCCTCTGTCCTATCCTGTCCTCTATCCTGTAATATCATCTATCCTAACCTATTCTCTATCCTATCCTATCCTATCCTCTATCGTATCCTATTCTCTATCCTATCCAATCCTATATCCTATTCTACCCTGTACCTTATCCCATCCTCTATCGTCTCCTGTCCTCTATCCTATCCAATCCCCGATCCTATCCTCTATCCTACCCTTTCCGCTATGCTATCCTATCCTCTATAATATCGTATCCTCTGTCCTATCCTTCCTCTATCCTACAATATCATCTATCCTATCCTATTCTCTATCCTATCCTATCGTATCCTCTATCGTATCGTATCCTCTATCCTATCCTATCCTCTATCCTATCCTATTCTCTATCCTATCCTATCCTATCCTCTACCGTCTCCTATCCTGTATCCGATCCAATCCCCTATCGTATCCTCTATCCTATCCTATTCTCGATCCTATCCTCTATCCTATCGTATCCTCTATCCTATAAAATACTCTATCCTATCCTCTATCCTATCCTATCCTCTAACGTATCCTATTCTCTATCCTATCTTATCCTCTATCCTATTCTATACTCTATCCTATCCTTTCCGCCATCCTATCCTATCCTGTCCTCTATCGAATCCTATCCTCTATCCTATCCAATTCCCTATCCTATCCTTATCCGATCGTATCCTCTATCCTATCCTATCCTCTATAATGTCGTTTCCTCTGTCCTATCCTGACCTATATCCTACAATATCATCTATCCTATCCTATTCTCCATTCTGTCCTATCCTATCCTCTATCGTATCCTATCCTCTATCCTATCCAATCCGATATCCTATTCTCTACCCTATCCTATCCTCTATCGTATCCTATCCTCTATCCTATCCTATCCTCTATCCTATCCTATCCTCTATTCTATCCAAACCTCTATCCTATCCTATCCTCTAACCTATCCTATCCTCTATCCTATCCAATCCTCTATCCTATCCTATCCTATATCCTATCCTATCCTCAACCCTAGCCTATCCTCAATTCTCTCCTATACTCCATCCTATCCTATCCGCTATCCTATCCTATTCTCTGTGCTATCCTCTATCCTATCCTATCCTCTATCCTATCGTATTCTCTATCCTATCCTATCGTATCCTCTATCGTATCCTATCCTCTATCCTATGCAATCGTATATCCTATACTCTATCCTATCCTATCCTCTATCCTATGCTATCCTCTATCGTATGTAATCCCCAATCCTACCCTCTATCCTATCCTATCCTGTATCCTATCCAATCCTCTATCCTATCCTCTATCCTATCTTCTATGCTATCCTATCCTCTATCCTATCCTATCCGATCCTCCATCCTATCCTATTCTCTATAATATCGTATCCTTTATCATATCCTATCCTCTTTCCTATAACATCATCTACCCTATCCGAATCTCTTTCCTATCCTATCCTCTTTCCTATCCTATCCTCAATCCTATCCTATCCTCTATCCTATCCAATCCCCTATCCTATCCTCTATCCTATCCTATTCTCTGTGCTATCCTCTATCCTATCCTGTCCTCTATCCTATAATATCCTCTATCCTATCCTATCCTCTATCGTATCGTATCCTCAATCCTATCCTATCCTCTATCCTATCCAATCCCCTATCGTATCCTCTATCCTATCCTATCCTCTATCCTATCCTATCCTCTATCCTATCCTATCCTCTATCCTATCCTATCCTCTATCCTATCCCATCCTATCCTCTATCCTTTCCTATCCTCTATCCTATCCTATCCTCTATCCTATCCCATCCTCCATCGTATCCTATCCTGTATCCGATCGAATCCCCTATCCTATCCTCTATCGTATCCTATCCTCTATCGTATCCTATCCTCTATCCTATCCGATCCTATATCCTATCCTCTATCCTATTCTATACTCTATCCTATCCTATCCTCTATCCTATCCTATCCTTCATCCTATCCTATCCTCTATCCTAGCGTATCCTCTATCCTATCCAATCCTCGATCCTATCCTCTATCCTATCCTATCCTCTAACTTATCCTATCCTCCATCCTATCTTATCCTCTATCCTATTCAATACTCTATCCTATCCTTCCCGCCATCCTATCCTATCCTGTCCTCTATCGAATCCTATCCTCTATCCTATCCATTCCGCTATCCTATCCCAGCCTGTATAATATCGTATCCTCTGTCCTATCCCTTCTCTATCCTATAATATCATGTATCCTATCCTATCCTATCCTGTATCCTATCCAATCCTATATCCTATACTCTATCCTATCCTATTCTCTATCCTATCCTATCCTCTATCGTATCCTATCCTCTATCCTATCCTATCCTCTATCCTATTCTATCCTCTATCCTAGCCTATTCTCTATCCTATCCTATCCTATCCTCTATCCTATCCTATCCTCTATCGTATCCTATCCTCTATCTTATCCTATCCTCTATCCTATTCTATCCTCTATCCTATCCTATCCACTATCTAATCCTATCCTCTATCCTATCCAATCCCCTATCCTATACTCTATCATATCCTATCATCTATCCTATCATATCCTCTATCCTATTCTATACTCTATCCTATCCTTTCCGCTATCCTATCCTATCCTCTATCCTATCCTATCCTCTATAATATCGTTTCCTCTGTCCTATCCTGTCCTCTATCCTATCCTATCCTCTATCCTATTCTATCCTCTATCCTATCCTATCCTCTATCGTATCCTGTCCTCTATCCTATCCAATCCCCGATCCTATCCTCTATCCTTCCCTTTCCGCTAGGCTATCCTATCCTCTATAACATCGTATCCTCTGTCCTATCCTTCCTCTATCCTACAATATCATCTATCCTATCCTATTCTCTATCCTATCCTATCCTATTCTCTATCGTATCCTATCCTCTAGCCTATCCAATCCGATATCCTATTCTCTATCCTATCCTATCCTCTATCCTATCCAATCCTCTATCCTATCCGATCCTCTATCCTATCCTATCCTCTATAATATCGTATACTCTATCATATCCTATCATCTATCCTATCCAATCCTCTATCCTATCCTCTATTCTATGCTCTATGCTATCCTATCCTCTATCCTATCCTATCCTCTATCCTATCCTATCCTCTATCGCCTCCTGTCCTATATCCTACCCAATCCCCTATCCTATCCTCTATCCTATCCGATCCTCTATCCTATCATATCCTCTATCCTATCCTATCCTCTATCGTATCCTATCCTCTATCCTATCCTATCCTCTATCCTATTCTATCCTCTATCCTATCCTATCCTCTATCTAATCCTATCCTCTATCCTATCCAATCCCCTATCCTATACTCTATCATATCCTATCATCTATCCTATCATATCCTCTATCCTATTCTATACTCTATCCTATCATTTCCGCTCTCCTATCCTATCCTCTATCCTATCCTATCCTATCCTCTATCCTATCCTATCCTCTATCCTATCCTATCCTCTAGCCTATCCTATCCTCTATCCCATCCTATCCTCTATCCTATCCTATCCTCTATCCTATGCTATTCTCTATCCTATCCTATCCTCTTTCTATCCTATTCTCTATCCAATCCTATCCTCTATCCTATCCTATCCTCTATCGTATCCTGTCCTCTATCCTATCCAATCCTTTATCCTATCCTCTATGCTATCCTATCCTCTATCCTATCCTCTATCCTATCGTATCCTCTATCCTATCCCATACTCTGCAATATCCTATACTCTATCCTATCATATCCTCTATCCTATCCTATCCACTATCCTATAATATCCAGTATCATATCCTATCCTCTACCCTATCCTATCCTCTATCCTATCTTATCCTCTATCCTATTCTATACTCTATCGTATCCTTTCCGCCATCCTATCCTATCGTGTCCTCTATCTAATCCTATCCTCTATCCTATCCAATCCCCTATCCTATACTCTATCATATCCTATCATCTATCCTATCATATCCTCTACCCTATTCTATACTCTATCCTATCATTTCCGCTATCCTATCCTATCCTCTATCCTATCCAATCCTCTATTCTATCCTATCGTCTATCCTATCCAATCCCCTATCCTATCCTCTATCCGACCCTATAATCTATCCTATCCTATCCTCTATCCTATCCTATCCTCTATCCTATCCTATCCTCTATCATATCCTATCCTCTATCCTATCCTATCCTCTATCCTATCCTATCCTGTATCCTATCCTATCCTCTATCCTATCCTATCCTCTATCCGATCCTATCCTCTATCCTATCCTATCCTCTATCCTATCCTATCCTCTATCATATCCTATCCTCTATTCTATCCAAACCTCTATCCTATCCTATCCTCTAACCTATCCTATCCTCTATCCTATCCAATCCTCTATCCTATCCTATCCTATATCCTATCCTATCCTCAACCCTAGCCTATCCTCAATTCTATCCTATACTCCATCCTATCCTATCCGCTATCCTATCCTATTCTCTGTGCTATCCTCTATCCTATCCTATCCCTTATCCTATCGTATTCTCTATCCTATCCTATCGTATCCTCTATCGTATCCTATCCTCTATCCTATGCAATCGTATATCCTATACTCTATCCTATCCTATCCTCTATCCTATCCTATCCTCTATCCTATCCTATCCTCTATCCTATCCTATCCTCTATCCTATCCTATACTCTATCCTATCCTTTCCGTTATCCTATCTTATCCTCTATCCTATCCTATCCTCCATCCTATCCTATCCTCTTTCCTATAATATCATCTATCCTATCCTATCCTCTATCGTATACAATCCCCAATCCTACCCTCTATCCTATCCTATCCTCTATCGTATCCTATCCTGTATCCTATCCAATCCCCTATCCTATCCTATTCTCTATCCTATCCTCTATCGTATCGTATCCTGTATCCTATCCAATCCGATATCCTATTCTCTACCCTATCCTATCCTCTATCGTATCCTATCCTCTATCCTATCCTATCCTCTATCCTATCCTATCCTCTATTCTATCCAAACCTCTATCCTATCCTATCCTCTAACCTATCCTATCCTCTATCCTATCCAATCCTCTATCCTATCCTATCCTATATCCTATCCTATCCTCAACCCTAGCCTATCCTCAATTCTATCCTATACTCCATCCTATCCTATCCGCTATCCTATCCTATTCTCTGTGCTATCCTCTATCCTATCCTATCCTCTATCCTATCGTATTCTCTATCCTATCCTATCGTATCCTCTATCGTATCCTATCCTCTATCCTATGCAATCGTATATCCTATACTCTATCCTATCCTATCCTCTATCCTATGCTATCCTCTATCGTATGTAATCCCCAATCCTACCCTCTATCCTATCCTATCCTGTATCCTATCCAATCCTCTATCCTATCCTCTATCCTATCTTCTATGCTATCCTATCCTCTATCCTATCCTATCCGATCCTCCATCCTATCCTATTCTCTATAATATCGTATCCTTTATCATATCCTATCCTCTTTCCTATAACATCATCTACCCTATCCGAATCTCTTTCCTATCCTATCCTCTTTCCTATCCTATCCTCAATCCTATCCTATCCTCTATCCTATCCAATCCCCTATCCTATCCTCTATCCTATCCTATTCTCTGTGCTATCCTCTATCCTATCCTATCCTCTATCCTATCCCATTCTCTATCCTATACTATCCTCTTTCCTATCCTATTCTCTATCCTATCCTATCCTTTATCCTATCCTATCCTTTCTCCAATCCTATCCTCAATGCTATCCTATCCTCTATCCTATCCTATCCTCTATCCTATCCTATCCTCTATCCTATCCTATTTTCTATCCTATCGTATCCTCTTTCCTATAATACCATCTATCCTATCCTTTTCTCTATCGTCTCCTAGCCTGTATCCTATCCAATCTCCTATCCTATCCTCTATCCTATCCTCTATGCTATCCTATCCTCTACCCTGTCCTATCCTCTATCCTATCCTATCCTCTATCCTACCGTTTCCGCTATGCTATCCTATTCTGTATAATATCGTATCCTCTGTCCTATCCTTCCTCTATCCTACAATATCATCTATCCTATCCTATTCTCTATCCTATCCTATCGTATCCTCTATCGTATCGTATCCTAAATCCTATCCTATCCTCTATCCTATCCAATCCCCTATCGTATCCTCTATCCTATCCTATCCTCTATCCTATCCTATCCTCTATCCTATCCTATCCTCTATAAGATCGTATCCTCTATCCTATCCTGTCCTCTATCCTATAATATCCTCTATCCTATCCTATCCTCTATCGTATCGTATCCTCAATCCTATCCTATCCTCTATCCTATCCAATCCCCTATCGTATCCTCTATCCTATCCTATCCTCTATCCTATCCTATCCTCTATCCTATCCTATCCTCTATCCTATCCCATCCTATCCTCTATCCTTTCCTATCCTCTATCCTATCCTATCCTCTATCCTATCCCATCCTCCATCGTATCCTATCCTGTATCCGATCGAATCCCCTATCCTATCCTCTATCGTATCCTATCCTCTATCGTATCCTATCCTCTATCCTATCCGATCCTATATCCTATCCTCTATCCTATTCTATACTCTATCCTATCCTATCCTCTATCCTATCCTATCCTTCATCCTATCCTATCCTCTATCCTAGCGTATCCTCTATCCTATCCAATCCTCGATCCTATCCTCTATCCTATCCTATCCTCTAACTTATCCTATCCTCCATCCTATCTTATCCTCTATCCTATTCAATACTCTATCCTATCCTTCCCGCCATCCTATCCTATCCTGTCCTCTATCGAATCCTATCCTCTATCCTATCCATTCCGCTATCCTATCCCAGCCTGTATAATATCGTATCCTCTGTCCTATCCCTTCTCTATCCTATAATATCATGTATCCTATCCTATCCTATCCTGTATCCTATCCAATCCTATATCCTATACTCTATCCTATCCTATTCTCTATCCTATCCTATCCTCTATCGTATCCTATCCTCTATCCTATCCTATCCTCTATCCTATTCTATCCTCTATCCTAGCCTATTCTCTATCCTATCCTATCCTATCCTCTATCCTATCCTATCCTCTATCGTATCCTATCCTCTATCTTATCCTATCCTCTATCCTATTCTATCCTCTATCCTATCCTATCCACTATCTAATCCTATCCTCTATCCTATCCAATCCCCTATCCTATACTCTATCATATCCTATCATCTATCCTATCATATCCTCTATCCTATTCTATACTCTATCCTATCCTTTCCGCTATCCTATCCTATCCTCTATCCTATCCTATCCTCTATAATATCGTTTCCTCTGTCCTATCCTGTCCTCTATCCTATCCTATCCTCTATCCTATTCTATCCTCTATCCTATCCTATCCTCTATCGTATCCTGTCCTCTATCCTATCCAATCCCCGATCCTATCCTCTATCCTTCCCTTTCCGCTAGGCTATCCTATCCTCTATAACATCGTATCCTCTGTCCTAACCTTCCTCTATCCTACAATATCATCTATCCTATCCTATTCTCTATCCTATCCTATCCTATTCTCTATCGTATCCTATCCTCTAGCCTATCCAATCCGATATCCTATTCTCTATCCTATCCTATCCTCTATCCTATCCAATCCTCTATCCTATCCGATCCTCTATCCTATCCTATCCTCTATAATATCGTATACTCTATCATATCCTATCATCTATCCTATCCAATCCTCTATCCTATCCTCTATTCTATGCTCTATGCTATCCTATCCTCTATCCTATCCTATCCTCTATCCTATCCTATCCTCTATCGCCTCCTGTCCTATATCCTACCCAATCCCCTATCCTATCCTCTATCCTATCCGATCCTCTATCCTATCATATCCTCTATCCTATCCTATCCTCTATCGTATCCTATCCTCTATCCTATCCTATCCTCTATCCTATTCTATCCTCTATCCTATCCTATCCTCTATCTAATCCTATCCTCTATCCTATCCAATCCCCTATCCTATACTCTATCATATCCTATCATCTATCCTATCATATCCTCTATCCTATTCTATACTCTATCCTATCATTTCCGCTCTCCTATCCTATCCTCTATCCTATCCTATCCTATCCTCTATCCTATCCTATCCTCTATCCTATCCTATCCTCTAGCCTATCCTATCCTCTATCCCATCCTATCCTCTATCCTATCCTATCCTCTATCCTATGCTATTCTCTATCCTATCCTATCCTCTTTCCTATCCTATTCTCTATCCAATCCTATCCTCTATCCTATCCTATCCTCTATCGTATCCTGTCCTCTATCCTATCCAATCCTTTATCCTATCCTCTATGCTATCCTATCCTCTATCCTATCCTCTATCCTATCGTATCCTCTATCCTATCCCATACTCTGCAATATCCTATACTCTATCCTGTCATATCCTCTATCCTATCCTATCCACTATCCTATAATATCCAGTATCATATCCTATCCTCTACCCTATCCTATCCTCTATCCTATCTTATCCTCTATCCTATTCTATACTCTATCCTATCCTTTCCGCCATCCTATCCTATCGTGTCCTCTATCTAATCCTATCCTCTATCCTATCCAATCCCCTATCCTATACTCTATCATATCCTATCATCTATCCTATCATATCCTCTACCCTATTCTATACTCTATCCTATCATTTCCGCTATCCTATCCTATCCTCTATCCTATCCAATCCTCTATTCTATCCTATCGTCTATCCTATCCAATCCCCTATCCTATCCTCTATCCGACCCTATAATCTATCCTATCCTATCCTCTATCCTATCCTATCCTCTATCCTATCCTATCCTCTATCATATCCTATCCTCTATCCTATCCTATCCTCTATCCTATCCTATCCTGTATCCTATCCTATCCTCTATCCTATCCTATCCTCTATCCGATCCTATCCTCTATCCTATCCTATCCTCTATCCTATCCTATCCTCTATCATACCCTATCCTCTATTCTATCCAAACCTCTATCCTATCCTATCCTCTAACCTATCCTATCCTCTATCCTATCCAATCCTCTATCCTATCCTATCCTATATCCTATAATATCCTCAACCCTAGCCTATCCTCAATTCTATCCTATACTCCATCCTATCCTATCCGCTATCCTATCCTATTCTCTGTGCTATCCTCTATCCTATCCTATCCCTTATCCTATCGTATTCTCTATCCTATCCTATCGTATCCTCTATCGTATCCTATCCTCTATCCTATGCAATCGTATATCCTATACTCTATCCTATCCTATCCTCTATCCTATCCTATCCTCTATCCTATCCTATCCTCTATCCTATCCTATACTCTATCCTATCCTTTCCGTTATCCTATCTTATCCTCTATCCTATCCTATCCTCCATCCTATCCTATCCTCTTTCCTATAATATCATCTATCCTATCCTATCCTCTATCGTATACAATCCCCAATCCTACCCTCTATCCTATCCTATCCTCTATCGTATCCTATCCTGTATCCTATCCAATCCCCTATCCTATCCTATTCTCTATCCTATCCTCTATCGTATCGTATCCTGTATCCTATCCAATCCTCTATCCTATCATCTATCCTATCCTCTATCCTATCCAATCCGCTATCCTATCCTCTATCCTATCCTATCCTCTATCCTATCCTATCCTCTATCCTATCCTGTCCTCTATCCTGCAATAGCATCTATCCTATCCTATTCTCTATCCTATCCTATCCTCTATCCTATCCTATCGTCTATCCTATCCAATCCCCTATCCTATCCTCTATCCGACCCTATAATCTATCCTATCCTATCCTCTAGCCTATCCTATCCTCTATCCTATCCTATCCTCTATCCTATCCTATTTTCTATCCTATCCTATCCTGTATCCTATCCAATCCCCTATAATATACTCTAACACATCCTATCCTCTATCCTATCCTATCCTCTATCCTATCCTATCCTCTATCCTATCCTATCCTCTATCCTATCCTATCCTCTATCCTATCCTATCCTCTATCCTATCCTCCATCCTATCCTATCCTCTATCCTATAATATCATCTATCCTATCCTCTTCCCTATCCTATCCTATCCTCTATAATATCGTATCCTGTATCCTATCCTATCCTCTTTCCTATCCTATCCTAAATCCTATCCTATCCTCTATCCTATCCTATCCTCTATCCTATCCTATCCTCTATCCTGTCCTATCCTCTATCCTATCCTCCATCCTATCCTATCCTCTATCCTATAATATCATCTATCCTATCCTCTTCCCTATCCTATCCTATCCTCTATAATATCGTATCCTGTATCCTATCCTGTACTCTTTCCTATCCTATCCTCAATCCTATCCTATCCTCTATCCTATCGTATCTTCTATCCTATCCAATCCTCTATCCTTTCCGATCCTCTATCCTATCGTATCCTCTATAATATCCTATCCTCTTTCCTATAATATCATTTATCCTATCCTATTCCCTATCCTATCATATCCTCTATCCTATCCTAACCTCTATCCTATCCTATCCTCGTTCCTATCCTATCCTCGTTCCTATCCTATCCTCAATTCTATTCTATACTGCATCCTATCCTATCCGCTATCCTATCCTATCCTCTATCCTATCCAATCCTCTATCCTATCATCTATCCTATTCTGTATCCAATCCTATCCTATTTCGCCTCTTATCGTCTATCCTATCCAATCCCCTATCCTATCCTCTATCCTATCCTTTCCCCTATCCTATCCTTTCCTCTATCCTATCCTATCCTCTAGAAGATCGTATCCTCTATCGTATCGTATCCTCTATCGTATCGTATCCTCTATCGTATCGTATCCTCAATCCTATCCTATTCTCTATCCTATCCAATCCCCTATCCTATCCTCTATCCTATCCTATTCTCTGTGCTATCCCCTATTGTATCCTATCCTCTATCCTATCCGATCCTCTATCCTATCCTATCCTCTATAATATCGTTTCCTCTATCATTCGTTTCCTCTTTCCTATAATATTATCTATCCTATTATATTATCTATCCTATCCTCTTCTCTATCGTATCCTATCCTCTATCCTATCCTATCCTCTATCGTCTCCTATTCTCTATCCTATCCAATCCCCTATCCTATCCTGTTTCTGTCCTATCCTCTAACCTATCCTATCCTATCCTCTATCCTATCGTATCATCTATCCTATCATATCCTCTATCCTATCCTATTCTCTATCGTATCCTATCCTCTAGCCTATCCAATCCGATATCCTATTCTCTATCCTATCCTATCCTCTATCCTATCCAATCCTCTATCCTATCCGATCCTCTATCCTATCCTATCCTCTATAATATCGTATACTCTATCATATCCTATCATCTATCCTATCCAATCCTCTATCCTATCCTCTATTCTATGCTCTATGCTATCCTATCCTCTATCCTATCCTATCCTCTATCCTATCCTATCCTCTATCGCCTCCTGTCCTATATCCTACCCAATCCCCTATCCTATCCTCTATCCTATCCGATCCTCTATCCTATCATATCCTCTATCCTATCCTATCCTCTATCGTATCCTATCCTCTATCCTATCCTATCCTCTATCCTATTCTATCCTCTATCCTATCCTATCCTCTATCTAATCCTATCCTCTATCCTATCCAATCCCCTATCCTATACTCTATCATATCCTATCATCTATCCTATCATATCCTCTATCCTATTCTATACTCTATCCTATCATTTCCGCTCTCCTATCCTATCCTCTATCCTATCCTATCCTATCCTCTATCCTATCCTATCCTCTATCCTATCCTATCCTCTAGCCTATCCTATCCTCTATCCCATCCTATCCTCTATCCTATCCTATCCTCTATCCTATGCTATTCTCTATCCTATCCTATCCTCTTTCCTATCCTATTCTCTATCCAATCCTATCCTCTATCCTATCCTATCCTCTATCGTATCCTGTCCTCTATCCTATCCAATCCTTTATCCTATCCTCTATGCTATCCTATCCTCTATCCTATCCTCTATCCTATCGTATCCTCTATCCTATCCCATACTCTGCAATATCCTATACTCTATCCTGTCATATCCTCTATCCTATCCTATCCACTATCCTATAATATCCAGTATCATATCCTATCCTCTACCCTATCCTATCCTCTATCCTATCTTATCCTCTATCCTATTCTATACTCTATCCTATCCTTTCCGCCATCCTATCCTATCGTGTCCTCTATCTAATCCTATCCTCTATCCTATCCAATCCCCTATCCTATACTCTATCATATCCTATCATCTATCCTATCATATCCTCTACCCTATTCTATACTCTATCCTATCATTTCCGCTATCCTATCCTATCCTCTATCCTATCCAATCCTCTATTCTATCCTATCGTCTATCCTATCCAATCCCCTATCCTATCCTCTATCCGACCCTATAATCTATCCTATCCTATCCTCTATCCTATCCTATCCTCTATCCTATCCTATCCTCTATCATATCCTATCCTCTATCCTATCCTATCCTCTATCCTATCCTATCCTGTATCCTATCCTATCCTCTATCCTATCCTATCCTCTATCCGATCCTATCCTCTATCCTATCCTATCCTCTATCCTATCCTATCCTCTATCATACCCTATCCTCTATTCTATCCAAACCTCTATCCTATCCTATCCTCTAACCTATCCTATCCTCTATCCTATCCAATCCTCTATCCTATCCTATCCTATATCCTATCCTATCCTCAACCCTAGCCTATCCTCAATTCTATCCTATACTCCATCCTATCCTATCCGCTATCCTATCCTATTCTCTGTGCTATCCTCTATCCTATCCTATCCCTTATCCTATCGTATTCTCTATCCTATCCTATCGTATCCTCTATCGTATCCTATCCTCTATCCTATGCAATCGTATATCCTATACTCTATCCTATCCTATCCTCTATCCTATCCTATCCTCTATCCTATCCTATCCTCTATCCTATCCTATACTCTATCCTATCCTTTCCGTTATCCTATCTTATCCTCTATCCTATCCTATCCTCCATCCTATCCTATCCTCTTTCCTATAATATCATCTATCCTATCCTATCCTCTATCGTATACAATCCCCAATCCTACCCTCTATCCTATCCTATCCTCTATCGTATCCTATCCTGTATCCTATCCAATCCCCTATCCTATCCTATTCTCTATCCTATCCTCTATCGTATCGTATCCTGTATCCTATCCAATCCTCTATCCTATCATCTATCCTATCCTCTATCCTATCCAATCCGCTATCCTATCCTCTATCCTATCCTATCCTCTATCCTATCCTATCCTCTATCCTATCCTGTCCTCTATCCTGCAATAGCATCTATCCTATCCTATTCTCTATCCTATCCTATCCTCTATCCTATCCTATCGTCTATCCTATCCAATCCCCTATCCTATCCTCTATCCGACCCTATAATCTATCCTATCCTATCCTCTAGCCTATCCTATCCTCTATCCTATCCTATCCTCTATCCTATCCTATTTTCTATCCTATCCTATCCTGTATCCTATCCAATCCCCTATAATATACTCTAACACATCCTATCCTCTATCCTATCCTATCCTCTATCCTATCCTATCCTCTATCCTATCCTATCCTCTATCCTATCCTATCCTCTATCCTATCCTATCCTCTATCCTATCCTCCATCCTATCCTATCCTCTATCCTATAATATCATCTATCCTATCCTCTTCCCTATCCTATCCTATCCTCTATAATATCGTATCCTGTATCCTATCCTATCCTCTTTCCTATCCTATCCTAAATCCTATCCTATCCTCTATCCTATCCTATCCTCTATCCTATCCTATCCTCTATCCTGTCCTATCCTCTATCCTATCCTCCATCCTATCCTATCCTCTATCCTATAATATCATCTATCCTATCCTCTTCCCTATCCTATCCTATCCTCTATAATATCGTATCCTGTATCCTATCCTGTACTCTTTCCTATCCTATCCTCAATCCTATCCTATCCTCTATCCTATCGTATCTTCTATCCTATCCAATCCTCTATCCTTTCCGATCCTCTATCCTATCGTATCCTCTATAATATCCTATCCTCTTTCCTATAATATCATTTATCCTATCCTATTCCCTATCCTATCATATCCTCTATCCTATCCTAACCTCTATCCTATCCTATCCTCGTTCCTATCCTATCCTCGTTCCTATCCTATCCTCAATTCTATTCTATACTGCATCCTATCCTATCCGCTATCCTATCCTATCCTCTATCCTATCCAATCCTCTATCCTATCATCTATCCTATTCTGTATCCAATCCTATCCTATTTCGCCTCTTATCGTCTATCCTATCCAATCCCCTATCCTATCCTCTATCCTATCCTTTCCCCTATCCTATCCTTTCCTCTATCCTATCCTATCCTCTAGAAGATCGTATCCTCTATCGTATCGTATCCTCTATCGTATCGTATCCTCTATCGTATCGTATCCTCAATCCTATCCTATTCTCTATCCTATCCAATCCCCTATCCTATCCTCTATCCTATCCTATTCTCTGTGCTATCCCCTATTGTATCCTATCCTCTATCCTATCCGATCCTCTATCCTATCCTATCCTCTATAATATCGTTTCCTCTATCATTCGTTTCCTCTTTCCTATAATATTATCTATCCTATTATATTATCTATCCTATCCTCTTCTCTATCGTATCCTATCCTCTATCCTATCCTATCCTCTATCGTCTCCTATTCTCTATCCTATCCAATCCCCTATCCTATCCTGTTTCTGTCCTATCCTCTAACCTATCCTATCCTATCCTCTATCCTATCGTATCATCTATCCTATCATATCCTCTATCCTATCCTATTCTCTATCCTATCTTCCATTCCATTCTATCCTCTATCGTATCCTATCCTCTATCCTATCCAATCCGCTATCCTATCCTCTATCCTATCCTATCCTCTATAATATCCTTTCCTCTGTCCTATCCTGTCCTCTATCCTGTAATATCATCTATCCTAACCTATTCTCTATCCTATCCTATCCTATCCTCTATCGTATCCTATTCTCTATCCTATCCAATCCTATATCCTATTCTACCCTGTACCTAATCCCATCCTCTATCGTCTCCTGTCCTCTATCCTATCCAATCCCCGATCCTATCCTCTATCCTACCCTTTCCGCTATGCTATCCTATCCTCTATAATATCGTATCCTCTGTCCTATCCTTCCTCTATCCTACAATATCATCTATCCTATCCTATTCTCTATCCTATCCTATCGTATCCTCTATCGTATCCTATCCTCTATCGTATCGTATCCTCAATCCTATCCTATCCTCTATCCTATCCAATCCCCCATCCTATCCCTCTATCCTATCCTATTCTCTGTGCTATCCTCTATCCTATCCTATCCTCTATCCTATCCCATTCTCTATCCTATCCTATCGTCTTTCCTATCCTATTATCTATCCTATCGTATCCTCTTTCCTATAGTACCATCTATCCTATCCTATTCTCTATCGTCTCCTAGCCTGTATCCTATCCAATCTCCTATCCTATCCAATCTCCTATCCTATCCTCTATCCTATCCTATTCTCTATCCTATCCTATCCTTTATCCTATCTTATCCTCTCTCCAATCCTATCCTCAATCCCATTCTATCCCCTATCCTATCCTATCCTCTATCCTATCCTATTCTCTCTGCTATCCTCTATTGTATCCTATCCTCTATCCTATCCAATCCCCTATCCTATCCTCTATCCTATCCTATTCTCTATCCTATCCTATCCTTTATCCTATCCTATCCTCTCTCCAATCCTATCCTCAATCCCATTCTATCCCCTATCCTATCCTATCCTCTATCCTATCCTACCCTCTATACTATCCTATCCTCTATACTATCGTATCCTCTATCCTATCATATCCTCTATTCTATCCTATTCTCTATCCTACCTTCCATTCCATTCTATCCTCTATCGTATCCTATCCTCTATCCTATCCTATCCTCAATACTATCCTATCCTCTATCCTATCCTATCCTCTATCCTATCCTATCCTCTATCCTATCCAATCCCCTATCCTATCCTCTATCCTATCCTATTCTCTGTGCTATCCTCTATTGTATCCTATCCTCTATCCTATCCGATCCTCTATCCTAACCTATCCTCTATAATATCGTTTCCTCTATCATTCGTTTCCTCTTTCCTATAATATTATCTATCCTATTATATTATCTATCCTATCCTCTTCTCTATCGTATCCTATCCTCTATCCTATCCAATCCGCTATCCTATCCTCTATCCTATCCTATCCTCTATAATATCCTTTCCTCTGTCCTATCCTGTCCTCTATCCTGTAATATCATCTATCCTAACCTATTCTCTATCCTATCCTATCCTATCCTCTATCGTATCCTATTCTCTATCCTATCCAATCCTATATCCTATTCTACCCTGTACCTTATCCCATCCTCTATCGTCTCCTGTCCTCTATCCTATCCAATCCCCGATCCTATCCTCTATCCTACCCTTTCCGCTATGCTATCCTATCCTCTATAATATCGTATCCTCTGTCCTATCCTTCCTCTATCCTACAATATCATCTATCCTATCCTATTCTCTATCCTATCCTATCGTATCCTCTATCGTATCGTATCCTCTATCCTATCCTATCCTCTATCCTATCCTATCCTCTATCCTATCCTATCCTCTATACTATCCTATCCTCTATCCTATCGTATCCTCTATCCTATCATATCCTCTATCCTATCCTATCCTCTATCCTACCGTATCCTCTATCTTATCATATCCTCTATCCTATCCTATTCTCTATCCTATCTTCCACTCCATTCTATCCTTTATCGAATCCTATCCTCTATCCTATCCAATCCGCTATCCTACCCTCTATCCTATCCTATCCTCTATCCTATCCTGTATCCTATCCTATTCTCTATCCTGTCCTCTATCCTATCCTATCCTATATCATATCCTATCCTCTACCCTATCCTATTCTCTATCCTGTCCAATATCCTATCCTATCCTCTATCCTATCCTATCCTCTATCCGATCACATCCTCTATCTTATCCTATCCTCTATAATATCGTATCCTCTATCCTATCCTGTCCTCTATCCTATAGTGTCAGCTATCCTGTCCTATTCTCAATCCTATCCTATCCTCTATCCTATCCTATCCTCTATCGTCTCCTATCCTCTATTCTATCCAATCCCCTATCCTATCCAATCCCCTATCCTATCCAATCCCCTATCCTATCCAATCCCCTATCCTATCCTCTATCGTATCCCATCCTCTATAATATCGTATCCTCTATCATATTCTATCCTCTATCCTATAATATCCTCAATCGTATCCTATCCTCTATCCTATCCGATCCTCTACCCTATCCTATCCTCTACCCTATCCCATCCTCTATCCTATCCAATCCCCTATCCTATCCTCTATCCTATCCTATCCCATCCTATATCCTATCGTATACTCTATCCTATCCTATCCTCTATCCTATCCTCTACCCTATCCTATTCTCTATCCAGTCCAATATCCTATCCTATCCTCTATCCTATCCTATCCTCTATCCGATCCCATCCTCTATCTTATCCTATCCTCTATAATATCGTATCCTCTGTCCTATCCTTCCTCTATAATACAATATCATCTATCCTATCCTATTCTCTATCCTATCCTATCGTATCCTCTATCGTATCGTATCCTCTATCCTATCCTATCCTCTATCCTATCCTATCCTCTATCCTATCCTATCCTCTATACTATCCTACCCTCTACCCTATCGTATCCTCTATCCTATCATATCCTCTATCCTATCCTATCCTCTATCCTACCGTATCCTCTATCTTATCATATCCTCTATCCTATCCTATTCTCTATCCTATCTTCCACTCCATTCTATCCTTTATCGAATCCTATCCTCTATCCTATCCAATCCGCTATCCTACCCTCTATCCTATCCTATCCTCTATCCTATCCTGTATCCTATCCTATTCTCTATCCTGTCCTCTATCCTATCCTATCCTATATCATATCCTATCCTCTATCCTATCCAATCCTCTATCGTATCCGATCCTCTATCCTATCCTATCCTCTATAATATCGTATCCTCCATCATATTGTACCCTCTATCCAATAATATCATCTATCCTATCCTATTCACTATCTTATCCTATCCTCTATCCTATCCTATCCTCTATCCTGTCCTATTCTCCATTCTATCCTCTATCCTATCCTATCCTCTATCCTACCCAATCCCCTATCCTATCCAATCCCCTATCCTATTCTCTATCGTATCCCATCCTCTATAATATCGTATCCTCTATCATATTCTATCCTCTATCCTATAATATCCTCAATCGTATCCTATCCTCTATCGTCTCCTATCCTCTATCCTATCCCATCCTCTATCCTATTCTTTCTCCTATCCTATCCTATATCCTATCCTATCGACTATCGTCTGCTATATCCTATCCTATCTACTATCCTATCCTATCATCAATCCTATCCTATCCTCTATCGTCTGCTCTATCCTATCCTATCCACCATCCTATCCTATCCTCTACCCTATCCTATCCTCTATCCTATCCAATCCCCTATCCTATCCTCTATCCTATCCTATCCCATCCTATATCCTATCGTATACTCTATCCTATCCTATCCCCTATCCTATCCTCTACCCTATCCTATTCTCTATCCTGTCCAATATCCTATCCTATCCTCTATCCTATCCTATCCTCTATCCGATCACATCCTCTATCTTATCCTATCCTCTATAATATCGTATCCTCTATCCTATCCTGTCCTCTATCCTATAGTGTCAGCTATCCTGTCCTATTCTCAATCCTATCCTATCCTCTATCCTATCCTATCCTCTATCGTCTCCTATCCTCTATTCTATCCAATCCCCTATCCTATCCAATCCCCTATCCTATCCAATCCCCTATCCTATCCAATCCCCTATCCTATCCTCTATCGTATCCCATCCTCTATAATATCGTATCCTCTATCATATTCTATCCTCTATCCTATAATATCCTCAATCGTATCCTATCCTCTATCCTATCCGATCCTCTACCCTATCCTATCCTCTACCCTATCCCATCCTCTATCCTATCCAATCCCCTATCCTATCCTCTATCCTATCCTATCCCATCCTATATCCTATCGTATACTCTATCCTATCCTATCCTCTATCCTATCCTCTACCCTATCCTATCCTCTATCCTATCCTATCCTCTATCCGATCCCATCCTCTATCTTATCCTATCCTCTATAATATCGTATCCTCTATCCTATCCTATCCTCTATCCTATAATATCAGCTATCCTGTCCTATTCTCAATCCCATCCTATCCTCTATCCTATCCTATCCTCTATCGTCTCCTATCCTCTATTCTATCCAATCCCCTATCCTATCCTCTATACTATACTATCTTCTATCCTGTCCTATTCTCCATTCTATCCTCTATCCTATCCTATCCTCTATCCTATCCAATCCCCTATCCTATCCAATCCCCTATCCTATTCTCTATCGTATCCCATCCTCTATAATATCGTATCCTCTGTCATATTCTATCCTCTATCCTATAATATCCTCAATCGTATCCTATCCTCTATCCTATCCGATCCTCTACCCTATCCTATCCTCTACCCTATCCTATTCTCTATCCTATCCTATCCTCTATCCTATCCAATCCAATATCCTATCCCCTATCGTCTCCTATCCTCTATCCTATCCTCTAGCCTATCCTATTCTCTATCCTATCCTCTATCGTATCCTATCATCTATCCTATCCTATCCTCTATCCTATCCTATCCTCTATCCTATCCAATCCTCTATCCAATTCTCTATCCGATCCTATCGTCTATCCTATCCTATCCTCTATAATATCGTATCCTTTATCCTATACTATTCTCAATCCTATCCACTCCTTTATACTATAAAATCCTCTATCGTATCCTCTATCCTATCCAATCCCCTATCTTATCCTCTATCCGATCCTATCCTCTATCCTATCCTATCCTCTATCCTATCTAAACCCCTATCCTATCCTATCCTCTATCCTATCCTATCCTATCTATTATTGTATCCTCTATAATATCGTATCCTCCATCCTATCCTATCCTCTTTCCTATCCTATCCTCAATCCTATCGTATCCTCTATAATATCGTATCCTCTATCCTATCATATCCTCTATCCTATAATATCATCTATCCTATCCTATTCTCTATCCTACCCTATCATCCATCCTATCCTATCCTCTATCGTCTCCTATCCTCTATCCTATCCCATCCTCTATCCTCTCCTTTCTCCTATCCTATCCTATCCTCTATCCTATCCTCTAGCCTATCCTATTCTCTATCCTGTCCAATATCCTATCCTCTCCTCTATCCTATCCTCTACCCTATCCTATTCTCTATCCTGTCCAATATCCTATCCTATCCTCTATCCTATCCTATCCTCTATCCGATCCCATCCTCTATCTTATCCTATCCTCTATAATATCGTATCCTCTATCCTATCCTATCCTCTATCCTATAATATCAGCTATCCTGTCCTATTCTCAATCCCATCCTATCCTCTATCCTATCCTATCCTCTATCGTCTCCTATCCTCTATTATATCCAATCCCCTATCCTATCCTCTATACTATACTATCTTCTATCCTGTCCTATTCTCCATTCTATCCTCTATCCTATCCTATCCTCTATCCTATCCAATCCCCTATCCTATCCAATCCCCTATCCTATTCTCTATCGTATCCCATCCTCTATAATATCGTATCCTCTGTCATATTCTATCCTCTATCCTATAATATCCTCAATCGTATCCTATCCTCTATCCTATCCGATCCTCTACCCTATCCTATCCACTACCCTATCCTATTCTTTATCCTATCCTATCCTCTATCCTATCCAATCCAATATCCTATCCCCTATCGTCTCCTATCCTCTATCCTATCCTCTAGCCTATCCTATTCTCTATCCTATCCTCTATCGTATCCTATCATCTATCCTATCCTATCCTCTATCCTATCCTATCCTCTATCCTATCCAATCCTCTATCCAATTATCTATCCGATCCTATCGTCTATCCAATCCTATCCTCTATAATATCGCATCCTTTATCCTATACTATTCTCAATCCTATCCACTCCTTTATACTATAAAATCCTCTATCGTATCCTCTATCCTATCCAATCCCCTATCCTATCCTCTATCCTATCCTATCCTCTATCCTATCTAAACCCCTATCCTATCCTATCCTATCTATTATTGTATCCTCTATAATATCGTATCCTCCATCCTATCCTATCCTCTATCCTATAATATCATCTATCCTATCCTATTCTCTATCCTACCCTATCCTCCATCCTATCCTATCCTCTATCGTCTCCTATCCTCTATCCTATCCCATCCTCTATCCTATCCTTTCTCCTATTCTATCCTATATCCTATCCTATCGACTATCGTCTGCTATATCCTATCCTATCTAATATCCTATCCTATCCTCTATCCTATAATATCAGCTATCCTGTCCTATTCTCAATCCTATCCTATCCTCTATCCTATCCTATCCTCTATCGTCTCCTATCCTCTATTCTATCCAATCCCCTATCCTATCCTCTATACTATACTATCCTCTATCCAGTCCTATTCTCCATTCTATCCTCTATCCTATCCTATCCTCTATCCTATCCAATCCCCTATCCTATCCAATCCCCTATCCTATTCTCTATCGTATCCCATCCTCTATAATATCGTATCCTCTATCATATTCTATCCTCTATCCTATAATATCCTCAATCGTATCCTATCCTCTATCCTATCCGATCCTCTACCCTATCCTATCCTCTACCCTATCCTATCCTCTATCCTATCCAATCCAATATCCTATCCCCTATCGTCTCCTATCCTCTATCCTATCCTCTAGCCTATCCTATTCTCTATCCTATCCTCTATCGTATCCTATCATCTATCATATCCTATCCTCTATCCTATCCTATCCTCTATCCTATCCAATCCTCTATCCAATTCTCTATCCGATCCTATCGTCTATCCTATCCTATCCTCTATAATATCGTATCCTTTATCCTATACTATTCTCAATCCTGTCCAGTCCTTTATACTATAAAATCCTCTATCGTATCCTTTATCCTATCCAATCCCCTATCCTATCCTCTATCCGATCCTATCCTCTATCCTATCCTATCCTCTATCCTATCTAAACCCCTATCCTATCCTATCCTCTATCCTATCCTATCCTATCTATTATTGTATCCTCTATAATATCGTATCCTCCATCCTATCCTATCCTCTTTCCTATCCTATCCTCAATCCTATCGTATCCTCTATAATATCGTATCCTCTATCCTATCCTATCCTCTATCCAATAATATCATCTATCCTATCCTATTCTCTATCCTACCCTATCCTCCATCCTATCCTATCCTCTATCGTATCCTATCATCTATCCTATCCCATCCTCTATCCTATCCTATCCTCTATCCTATCCAATCCTCTATCCAATTCTCTATCCGATCCTATCGTCTATCCTATCCTATCCTCTATAATATCGTATCCTTTATCCTATACTATTCTCAATCCTATCCACTCCTTTATACTATAAAATCCTCTATCGTATCCTCTATCCTATCCAATCCCCTATCCTATCCTCTATCCGATCCTATCCTATCTATTATTGTATCCTCTATAATATCGTATCCTCCATCCTATCCTATCCTCTTTCCTATCCTATCCTCAATCCTATCGTATCCGCTATAATATCGTATCCTCTATCCTATCCTATCCTCTATCCTATAATATCATCTATCCTATCCTATTCTCTATCCTACCCTATCCTCCATCCTATCCTATCCTCTATCGTCTCCTATCCTCTATCCTATCCCATCCTCTATCCTATCCTTTCTCCTATCCTATCCTATATCATATCCTATCGACTATCGTCTGCTATATCCTATCCTATCTACTATCCTATCCTATCCTCAATCCTATCCTATCCTCTATCGTCTGCTCTATCCTATCCTATCCACCATCCTATCCTATCCTCTACCCTATCCTATCCTCTGTCGTCTCCTATCCTCTATTCTATCCAATCCCCTATCCTATCCTCTATACTATACTATCCTCTATCCTGTCCTATTCTCCATTCTATCCTCTATCCTATCCTATCCTCTATCCTATCCTCTACCCTATCCTATTCTCTATCCTGTCCAAAATCCTATCCTATCCTCTATCCTATCCTATCCTCTATCCTATCCTATCCTCTATCCTATCCTATCCTCTATCCTATCCTATCCTCTATCCTATCCTATCCTCTATCCTATCCTATCCTCTATCCTATCCTATCCTCTATCCTATCCAATGCCCTATCCTATTCTCTATCCGATCCTATCGTCTATCCTATCCTATCCTCTAACCTATCCAATCCTCTATCCTATAATATCATCTATCCTATCCTATTCTCTATCCTATCCTATCCTCTATCCAATCCTATCCTCTATCGTCTCCTATCCTCTATCGTCTCCTATCCTCTATCCTATCCTCTACCCTATCCTATTCTCTATCCTATCCTATCCTTTATTATATCCTATCCTCTCTCCAATCCTATCCTCAATCCCATTCTATCCCCTATCCTATCCTATCCTCTATCCTATCCTATCCTCTATACTATCCTATCCTCTATACTATCGTATCCTCTATCCTATCATATCCTCTATCCTATCCTATTCTCTATCCTACCTTCCATTCCATTCTATCCTCTATCGTATCCTATCCTCTATCCTATCCAATCCGCTATCCTATCCTCTATCCTATCCTATCCTCAATACTATCCTATCCTCTATCCTATCCTATCCTCTATCCTATCCTATCCTCTATCCTATCCAATCCCCTATCCTATCCTCTATCCTATCCTATTCTCTGTGCTATCCTCTATTGTATCCTATCCTCTATCCTATCCGATCCTCTATCCTATCCTATCCTCTATAATATCGTTTCCTCTATCATTCGTTTCCTCTTTCCTATAATATTATCTATCCTATCCTCTTCTCTATCGTATCCTATCCTCTATCCTATCCCATCCTCTATCGTCTCCTATTCTCTATCCTATCCAATCCCCTATCCTATCCTGTTTCTGTCCTACCCTCTAACCTATCCTATCCTATCCTCTATCCTATCGTATCCTCTATCCTATCATATCCTCTATCCTATCCTATTCTCTATCCTATCTTCCATTCCATTCTATCCTCTATCGTATCCTATCCTCTATCCTATACAATCCGCTATCCTATCCTCTATCCTATCCTATCCTCTATAATATCCTTTCCTCTGTCCTATCCTGTCCTCTATCCTGTAATATCATCTATCCTAACCTATTCTCTATCCTATCCTATCCTATCCTCTATCGTATCCTATTCTCTATCCTATCCAATCCTATATCCTATTCTACCCTGTACCTTATCCCATCCTCTATCGTCTCCTGTCCTCTATCCTATCCAATCCCCGATCCTATCCTCTATCCTACCCTTTCCGCTATGCTATCCTATCCTCTATAATATCGTATCCTCTGTCCTATCCTTCCTCTATCCTACAATATCATCTATCCTATCCTATTCTCTATCCTATCCTATCGTATCCTCTATCGTATCGTATCCTCTATCCTATCCTATCCTCTATCCTATCCTATTCTCTATCCTATCCTATCCTATCCTCTACCGTCTCCTATCCTGTATCCGATCCAATCCCCTATCGTATCCTCTATCCTATCCTATTCTCGATCCTATCCTCTATCCTATCGTATCCTCTATCCTATAAAATACTCTATCCTATCCTCTATCCTATCCTATCCTCTAACGTATCCTATTCTCTATCCTATCTTATCCTCTATCCTATTCTATACTCTATCCTATCCTTTCCGCCATCCTATCCTATCCTGTCCTCTATCGAATCCTATCCTCTATCCTATCCAATTCCCTATCCTATCCTTATCCGATCGTATCCTCTATCCTATCCTATCCTCTATAATGTCGTTTCCTCTGTCCTATCCTGACCTATATCCTACAATATCATCTATCCTATCCTATTCTCCATTCTGTCCTATCCTATCCTCTATCGTATCCTATCCTCTATCCTATCCAATCCGATATCCTATTCTCTACCCTATCCTATCCTCTATCGTATCCTATCCTCTATCCTATCCTATCCTCTATCCTATCCTATCCTCTATTCTATCCAAACCTCTATCCTATCCTATCTTCTAACCTATCCTATCCTCTATCCTATCCAATCCTCTATCCTATCCTATCCTATATCCTATCCTATCCTCAACCCTAGCCTATCCTCAATTCTCTCCTATACTCCATCCTATCCTATCCGCTATCCTATCCTATTCTCTGTGCTATCCTCTATCCTATCCTATCCTCTATCCTATCGTATTCTCTATCCTATCCTATCGTATCCTCTATCGTATCCTATCCTCTATCCTATGCAATCGTATATCCTATACTCTATCCTATCCTATCCTCTATCCTATGCTATCCTCTATCGTATGTAATCCCCAATCCTACCCTCTATCCTATCCTATCCTGTATCCTATCCAATCCTCTATCCTATCCTCTATCCTATCTTCTATGCTATCCTATCCTCTATCCTATCCTATCCGATCCTCCATCCTATCCTATTCTCTATAATATCGTATCCTTTATCATATCCTATCCTCTTTCCTATAACATCATCTACCCTATCCGAATCTCTTTCCTATCCTATCCTCTTTCCTATCCTATCCTCAATCCTATCCTATCCTCTATCCTATCCAATCCCCTATCCTATCCTCTATCCTATCCTATTCTCTGTGCTATCCTCTATCCTATCCTATCCTCTATCCTATCCCATTCTCTATCCTATACTATCCTCTTTCCTATCCTATTCTCTATCCTATCCTATCCTTTATCCTATCCTATCCTTTCTCCAATCCTATCCTCAATGCTATCCTATCCTCTATCCTATATTATCCTCTATCCTATCCTATCCTCTATCCTATCCTATTTTCTATCCTATCGTATCCTCTTTCCTATAATACCATCTATCCTATCCTTTTCTCTATCGTCTCCTAGCCTGTATCCTATCCAATCTCCTATCCTATCCTCTATCCTATCCTCTATGCTATCCTATCCTCTACCCTGTCATATCCTCTATCCTATCCTATTCTCTATCCTATCTTCCATTCCATTCTATCCTCTATCGTATCCTATCCTCTATCCTATCCAATCCGCTATCCTATCCTCTATCCTATCCTATCCTCTATAATATCCTTTCCTCTGTCCTATCCTGTCCTCTATCCTGTAATATCATCTATCCTAACCTATTCTCTATCCTATCCTATCCTATCCTCTATCGTATCCTATTCTCTATCCTATCCAATCCTATATCCTATTCTACCCTGTACCTTATCCCATCCTCTATCGTCTCCTGTCCTCTATCCTATCCAATCCCCGATCCTATCCTCTATCCTACCCTTTCCGCTATGCTATCCTATCCTCTATAATATCGTATCCTCTGTCCTATCCTTCCTCTATCCTACAATATCATCTATCCTATCCTATTCTCTATCCTATCCTATCGTATCCTCTATCGTATCCTATCCTCTATCGTATCGTATCCTCAATCCTATCCTATCCTCTATCCTATCCAATCCCCCATCCTATCCCTCTATCCTATCCTATTCTCTGTGCTATCCTCTATCCTATCCTATCCTCTATCCTATCCCATTCTCTATCCTATCCTATCGTCTTTCCTATCCTATTATCTATCCTATCGTATCCTCTTTCCTATAGTACCATCTATCCTATCCTATTCTCTATCGTCTCCTAGCCTGTATCCTATCCAATCTCCTATCCTATCCAATCTCCTATCCTATCCTCTATCCTATCCTATTCTCTATCCTATCCTATCCTTTATCCTATCTTATCCTCTCTCCAATCCTATCCTCAATCCCATTCTATCCCCTATCCTATCCTATCCTCTATCCTATCCTATTCTCTCTGCTATCCTCTATTGTATCCTATCCTCTATCCTATCCAATCCCCTATCCTATCCTCTATCCTATCCTATTCTCTATCCTATCCTATCCTTTATCCTATCCTATCCTCTCTCCAATCCTATCCTCAATCCCATTCTATCCCCTATCCTATCCTATCCTCTATCCTATCCTACCCTCTATACTATCCTATCCTCTATACTATCGTATCCTCTATCCTATCATATCCTCTATTCTATCCTATTCTCTATCCTACCTTCCATTCCATTCTATCCTCTATCGTATCCTATCCTCTATCCTATCCTATCCTCAATACTATCCTATCCTCTATCCTATCCTATCCTCTATCCTATCCTATCCTCTATCCTATCCAATCCCCTATCCTATCCTCTATCCTATCCTATTCTCTGTGCTATCCTCTATTGTATCCTATCCTCTATCCTATCCGATCCTCTATCCTAACCTATCCTCTATAATATCGTTTCCTCTATCATTCGTTTCCTCTTTCCTATAATATTATCTATCCTATTATATTATCTATCCTATCCTCTTCTCTATCGTATCCTATCCTCTATCCTATCCAATCCGCTATCCTATCCTCTATCCTATCCTATCCTCTATAATATCCTTTCCTCTGTCCTATCCTGTCCTCTATCCTGTAATATCATCTATCCTAACCTATTCTCTATCCTATCCTATCCTATCCTCTATCGTATCCTATTCTCTATCCTATCCAATCCTATATCCTATTCTACCCTGTACCTTATCCCATCCTCTATCGTCTCCTGTCCTCTATCCTATCCAATCCCCGATCCTATCCTCTATCCTACCCTTTCCGCTATGCTATCCTATCCTCTATAATATCGTATCCTCTGTCCTATCCTTCCTCTATCCTACAATATCATCTATCCTATCCTATTCTCTATCCTATCCTATCGTATCCTCTATCGTATCGTATCCTCTATCCTATCCTATCCTCTATCCTATCCTATCCTCTATCCTATCCTATCCTCTATACTATCCTATCCTCTATCCTATCGTATCCTCTATCCTATCATATCCTCTATCCTATCCTATCCTCTATCCTACCGTATCCTCTATCTTATCATATCCTCTATCCTATCCTATTCTCTATCCTATCTTCCACTCCATTCTATCCTTTATCGAATCCTATCCTCTATCCTATCCAATCCGCTATCCTACCCTCTATCCTATCCTATCCTCTATCCTATCCTGTATCCTATCCTATTCTCTATCCTGTCCTCTATCCTATCCTATCCTATATCATATCCTATCCTCTACCCTATCCTATTCTCTATCCTGTCCAATATCCTATCCTATCCTCTATCCTATCCTATCCTCTATCCGATCACATCCTCTATCTTATCCTATCCTCTATAATATCGTATCCTCTATCCTATCCTGTCCTCTATCCTATAGTGTCAGCTATCCTGTCCTATTCTCAATCCTATCCTATCCTCTATCCTATCCTATCCTCTATCGTCTCCTATCCTCTATTCTATCCAATCCCCTATCCTATCCAATCCCCTATCCTATCCAATCCCCTATCCTATCCAATCCCCTATCCTATCCTCTATCGTATCCCATCCTCTATAATATCGTATCCTCTATCATATTCTATCCTCTATCCTATAATATCCTCAATCGTATCCTATCCTCTATCCTATCCGATCCTCTACCCTATCCTATCCTCTACCCTATCCCATCCTCTATCCTATCCAATCCCCTATCCTATCCTCTATCCTATCCTATCCCATCCTATATCCTATCGTATACTCTATCCTATCCTATCCTCTATCCTATCCTCTACCCTATCCTATTCTCTATCCAGTCCAATATCCTATCCTATCCTCTATCCTATCCTATCCTCTATCCGATCCCATCCTCTATCTTATCCTATCCTCTATAATATCGTATCCTCTGTCCTATCCTTCCTCTATCCTACAATATCATCTATCCTATCCTATTCTCTATCCTATCCTATCGTATCCTCTATCCTATCCTATCCTCTATCCTATCCTATCCTCTATCCTATCCTATCCTCTATACTATCCTACCCTCTACCCTATCGTATCCTCTATCCTATCATATCCTCTATCCTATCCTATCCTCTATCCTACCGTATCCTCTATCTTATCATATCCTCTATCCTATCCTATTCTCTATCCTATCTTCCACTCCATTCTATCCTTTATCGAATCCTATCCTCTATCCTATCCAATCCGCTATCCTACCCTCTATCCTATCCTATCCTCTATCCTATCCTGTATCCTATCCTATTCTCTATCCTGTCCTCTATCCTATCCTATCCTATATCATATCCTATCCTCTATCCTATCCAATCCTCTATCGTATCCGATCCTCTATCCTATCCTATCCTCTATAATATCGTATCCTCCATCATATTGTACCCTCTATCCAATAATATCATCTATCCTATCCTATTCACTATCTTATCCTATCCTCTATCCTATCCTATCCTCTATCCTGTCCTATTCTCCATTCTATCCTCTATCCTATCCTATCCTCTATCCTACCCAATCCCCTATCCTATCCAATCCCCTATCCTATTCTCTATCGTATCCCATCCTCTATAATATCGTATCCTCTATCATATTCTATCCTCTATCCTATAATATCCTCAATCGTATCCTATCCTCTATCGTCTCCTATCCTCTATCCTATCCCATCCTCTATCCTATTCTTTCTCCTATCCTATCCTATATCCTATCCTATCGACTATCGTCTGCTATATCCTATCCTATCTACTATCCTATCCTATCATCAATCCTATCCTATCCTCTATCGTCTGCTCTATCCTATCCTATCCACCATCCTATCCTATCCTCTACCCTATCCTATCCTCTATCCTATCCAATCCCCTATCCTATCCTCTATCCTATCCTATCCCATCCTATATCCTATCGTATACTCTATCCTATCCTATCCCCTATCCTATCCTCTACCCTATCCTATTCTCTATCCTGTCCAATATCCTATCCTATCCTCTATCCTATCCTATCCTCTATCCGATCACATCCTCTATCTTATCCTATCCTCTATAATATCGTATCCTCTATCCTATCCTGTCCTCTATCCTATAGTGTCAGCTATCCTGTCCTATTCTCAATCCTATCCTATCCTCTATCCTATCCTATCCTCTATCGTCTCCTATCCTCTATTCTATCCAATCCCCTATCCTATCCAATCCCCTATCCTATCCAATCCCCTATCCTATCCAATCCCCTATCCTATCCTCTATCGTATCCCATCCTCTATAATATCGTATCCTCTATCATATTCTATCCTCTATCCTATAATATCCTCAATCGTATCCTATCCTCTATCCTATCCGATCCTCTACCCTATCCTATCCTCTACCCTATCCCATCCTCTATCCTATCCAATCCCCTATCCTATCCTCTATCCTATCCTATCCCATCCTATATCCTATCGTATACTCTATCCTATCCTATCCTCTATCCTATCCTCTACCCTATCCTATCCTCTATCCTATCCTATCCTCTATCCGATCCCATCCTCTATCTTATCCTATCCTCTATAATATCGTATCCTCTATCCTATCCTATCCTCTATCCTATAATATCAGCTATCCTGTCCTATTCTCAATCCCATCCTATCCTCTATCCTATCCTATCCTCTATCGTCTCCTATCCTCTATTCTATCCAATCCCCTATCCTATCCTCTATACTATACTATCTTCTATCCTGTCCTATTCTCCATTCTATCCTCTATCCTATCCTATCCTCTATCCTATCCAATCCCCTATCCTATCCAATCCCCTATCCTATTCTCTATCGTATCCCATCCTCTATAATATCGTATCCTCTGTCATATTCTATCCTCTATCCTATAATATCCTCAATCGTATCCTATCCTCTATCCTATCCGATCCTCTACCCTATCCTATCCTCTACCCTATCCTATTCTCTATCCTATCCTATCCTCTATCCTATCCAATCCAATATCCTATCCCCTATCGTCTCCTATCCTCTATCCTATCCTCTAGCCTATCCTATTCTCTATCCTATCCTCTATCGTATCCTATCATCTATCCTATCCTATCCTCTATCCTATCCTATCCTCTATCCTATCCAATCCTCTATCCAATTCTCTATCCGATCCTATCGTCTATCCTATCCTATCCTCTATAATATCGTATCCTTTATCCTATACTATTCTCAATCCTATCCACTCCTTTATACTATAAAATCCTCTATCGTATCCTCTATCCTATCCAATCCCCTATCTTATCCTCTATCCGATCCTATCCTCTATCCTATCCTATCCCCTATCCTATTCTCTATCGTATCCCATCCTCTATAATATCGTATCCTCTGTCATATTCTATCCTCTATCCTATAATATCCTCAATCGTATCCTATCCTCTATCCTATCCCATCCTCTATCCTCTCCTTTCTCCTATCCTATCCTATCCTCTATCCTATCCTCTAGCCTATCCTATTCTCTATCCTGTCCAATATCCTATCCTCTCCTCTATCCTATCCTCTACCCTATCCTATTCTCTATCCTGTCCAATATCCTATCCTATCCTCTATCCTATCCTATCCTCTATCCGATCCCATCCTCTATCTTATCCTATCCTCTATAATATCGTATCCTCTATCCTATCCTATCCTCTATCCTATAATATCAGCTATCCTGTCCTATTCTCAATCCCATCCTATCCTCTATCCTATCCTATCCTCTATCGTCTCCTATCCTCTATTATATCCAATCCCCTATCCTATCCTCTATACTATACTATCTTCTATCCTGTCCTATTCTCCATTCTATCCTCTATCCTATCCTATCCTCTATCCTATCCAATCCCCTATCCTATCCAATCCCCTATCCTATTCTCTATCGTATCCCATCCTCTATAATATCGTATCCTCTGTCATATTCTATCCTCTATCCTATAATATCCTCAATCGTATCCTATCCTCTATCCTATCCGATCCTCTACCCTATCCTATCCACTACCCTATCCTATTCTTTATCCTATCCTATCCTCTATCCTATCCAATCCAATATCCTATCCCCTATCGTCTCCTATCCTCTATCCTATCCTCTAGCCTATCCTATTCTCTATCCTATCCTCTATCGTATCCTATCATCTATCCTATCCTATCCTCTATCCTATCCTATCCTCTATCCTATCCAATCCTCTATCCAATTATCTATCCGATCCTATCGTCTATCCAATCCTATCCTCTATAATATCGCATCCTTTATCCTATACTATTCTCAATCCTATCCACTCCTTTATACTATAAAATCCTCTATCGTATCCTCTATCCTATCCAATCCCCTATCCTATCCTCTATCCTATCCTATCCTCTATCCTATCTAAACCCCTATCCTATCCTATCCTATCTATTATTGTATCCTCTATAATATCGTATCCTCCATCCTATCCTATCCTCTATCCTATAATATCATCTATCCTATCCTATTCTCTATCCTACCCTATCCTCCATCCTATCCTATCCTCTATCGTCTCCTATCCTCTATCCTATCCCATCCTCTATCCTATCCTTTCTCCTATTCTATCCTATATCCTATCCTATCGACTATCGTCTGCTATATCCTATCCTATCTAATATCCTATCCTATCCTTTATCCTATAATATCAGCTATCCTGTCCTATTCTCAATCCTATCCTATCCTCTATCCTATCCTATCCTCTATCGTCTCCTATCCTCTATTCTATCCAATCCCCTATCCTATCCTCTATACTATACTATCCTCTATCCAGTCCTATTCTCCATTCTATCCTCTATCCTATCCTATCCTCTATCCTATCCAATCCCCTATCCTATCCAATCCCCTATCCTATTCTCTATCGTATCCCATCCTCTATAATATCGTATCCTCTATCATATTCTATCCTCTATCCTATAATATCCTCAATCGTATCCTATCCTCTATCCTATCCGATCCTCTACCCTATCCTATCCTCTACCCTATCCTATCCTCTATCCTATCCAATCCAATATCCTATCCCCTATCGTCTCCTATCCTCTATCCTATCCTCTAGCCTATCCTATTCTCTATCCTATCCTCTATCGTATCCTATCATCTATCATATCCTATCCTCTATCCTATCCTATCCTCTATCCTATCCAATCCTCTATCCAATTCTCTATCCGATCCTATCGTCTATCCTATCCTATCCTCTATAATATCGTATCCTTTATCCTATACTATTCTCAATCCTGTCCAGTCCTTTATACTATAAAATCCTCTATCGTATCCTTTATCCTATCCAATCCCCTATCCTATCCTCTATCCGATCCTATCCTCTATCCTATCCTATCCTCTATCCTATCTAAACCCCTATCCTATCCTATCCTCTATCCTATCCTATCCTATCTATTATTGTATCCTCTATAATATCGTATCCTCCATCCTATCCTATCCTCTTTCCTATCCTATCCTCAATCCTATCGTATCCTCTATAATATCGTATCCTCTATCCTATCCTATCCTCTATCCAATAATATCATCTATCCTATCCTATTCTCTATCCTACCCTATCCTCCATCCTATCCTATCCTCTATCGTATCCTATCATCTATCCTATCCCATCCTCTATCCTATCCTATCCTCTATCCTATCCAATCCTCTATCCAATTCTCTATCCGATCCTATCGTCTATCCTATCCTATCCTCTATAATATCGTATCCTTTATCCTATACTATTCTCAATCCTATCCACTCCTTTATACTATAAAATCCTCTATCGTATCCTCTATCCTATCCAATCCCCTATCCTATCCTCTATCCGATCCTATCCTATCTATTATTGTATCCTCTATAATATCGTATCCTCCATCCTATCCTATCCTCTTTCCTATCCTATCCTCAATCCTATCGTATCCGCTATAATATCGTATCCTCTATCCTATCCTATCCTCTATCCTATAATATCATCTATCCTATCCTATTCTCTATCCTACCCTATCCTCCATCCTATCCTATCCTCTATCATCTCCTATCCTCTATCCTATCCCATCCTCTATCCTATCCTTTCTCCTATCCTATCCTATATCATATCCTATCGACTATCGTCTGCTATATCCTATCCTATCTACTATCCTATCCTATCCTCAATCCTATCCTATCCTCTATCGTCTGCTCTATCCTATCCTATCCACCATCCTATCCTATCCTCTACCCTATCCTATCCTCTGTCGTCTCCTATCCTCTATTCTATCCAATCCCCTATCCTATCCTCTATACTATACTATCCTCTATCCTGTCCTATTCTCCATTCTATCCTCTATCCTATCCTATCCTCTATCCTATCCTCTACCCTATCCTATTCTCTATCCTGTCCAAAATCCTATCCTATCCTCTATCCTATCCTATCCTCTATCCTATCCTATCCTCTATCCTATCCTATCCTCTATCCTATCCTATCCTCTATCCTATCCTATCCTCTATCCTATCCTATCCTCTATCCTATCCTATCCTCTATCCTATCCTATCCTCTATCCTATCCAATGCCCTATCCTATTCTCTATCCGATCCTATCGTCTATCCTATCCTATCCTCTAACCTATCCAATCCTCTATCCTATAATATCATCTATCCTATCCTATTCTCTATCCTATCCTATCCTCTATCCAATCCTATCCTCTATCGTCTCCTATCCTCTATCGTCTCCTATCCTCTATCCTATCCTCTACCCTATCCTATTCTCTATCCTGTCCTATCCTCTATCCTATCCAATCCAATATCCTATCCTCTATCGTCTCCTATCCTCTATCCTATCCTCTAGCCTATCCTATTCTCTATCCTATTCTCTATCCTATCCTATCCTCTATCCTATCCTATCCTCTATCCTATCCTATCCTCTATCCTATCCTATCCTCTATCCTATCCTATCCTCTATCCTATCCTATCCTCTATCCTATCCTATCCGCTATCCTATCCTATCCTCTATCCTATACTATTCTCTAACCTATCCTATCCTCTATCCTATCCTATCCTCTATCCTATCCTATCCTCTATCCTATCCTATCCTCTATCCTATCCTATCCTCTATCCTATCCTATCCTCTATCCTATCCTATCCTCTATCCTATCCAATCCGCTATCCTATTCTCTATCCGATCCTATCGTCTATCCTATCCTATCCTCTATAATATCGTATCCTTTATCCTATCCTATCCTCTATCCGATCCAATCCCCTATCCTATCATCTATAATATCGTATCCTCTATCATATTCTATCCGCTATACAATATTAACATCTATCCTATCCTATTCACTATCCTATCGTATCCTCTTTCCTATCCTATCATCTATCCTATCCTATCCTCTATTATATCCTATCCTCTATCCTATCCTATCCTCTATCGTCTGCTCTATCCTATCCTATCCACTATACTATCCTATCCTCTATCCTATCCTATACCCTATGCTATCCTATCCTCTATCCTATCCTATCCTCTATCCTATCCAATGCCCTATCCTATTCTCTATCCGATCCTATCGTCTATCCTATCCTATCCTCTATCCTATCCTATCCTCTATCCGATCCCATCCTCTATCTTATCCTATCCTCTATAATATCGTATCCTCTATCCTATCCTATCCTCTATCCTATAATATCAGCTATCCTGTCCTATTCTCAATCCTATCCTATCCTCTATCCTATCCTATCCTCTATCGTCTCCTATCCTCTATTCTATCCAATCCCCTATCCTATCCTCTATACTATACTATCCTCTATCCTGTCCTATTCTCCATTCTATCCTCTATCCTATCCTATCCTCTATCCTATCCAATCCCCTATCCTATCCAATCCCCTATCCTATTCTCTATCGTATCCCATCCTCTATAATATCGTATCCTCTATCATATTCTATCCTCTATCCTATAATATCCTCAATCGTATCCTATCCTCGATCCTATCCGATCCTCTACCCTATCCTATCCTCTACCCTATCCTATTCTCTATCCTATCCTATCCTCTATCCTATCCAATCCAATATCCTATCCCCTATCGCCTCCTATCCTCTATCCTATCCTCTAGCCTATCCTATTCTCTATCCTATCCTCTATCGTATCCTATCATCTATCCTATCCTATCCTCTATCCTATCCTATCCTCTATCCTATCCAATCCTCTATCCAATTCTCTATCCGATCCTATCGTCTATCCTATCCTATCCTCTATAATATCGTATCCTTTATCCTATACTATTCTCAATCCTATCCACTCCTTTATACTATAAAATCCTCTATCGTATCCTCTATCCTATCCAATCCCCTAACCTATCCTCTATCCGATCCTATCCTCTATCCTATCCTATCCTCTATCCTATCTAAACCCCTATCCTATCCTATCCTCTATCCTATCCTATCCTATCTATTATTGTATCCTCTATAATATCGTATCCTCCATCCTATCCTATCCTCTTTCCTATCCTATCCTCAATCCTATCGTATCCTCTATAATATCGTATCCTCTATCCTATCCTATCCTCTATCCTATAATATCATCTATCCTATCCTATTCTCTATCCTACCCTATCCTCCATCCTATCCTATCCTCTATCGTCTCCTATCCTCTATCCCATCCCATCCTCTATCCTATCCTTTCTCCTATCCTATCCTATATCCTATCCTATCGACTATCGTCTGCTATATCCTATCCTATCTACTATCCTATCCTATCCTCAATCCTATCCTATCCTCTATCGTCTGCTCTATCCTATCCTATCAACCATCCTATACTATCCTCTACCCTATCCTATCCTCTATCCTATCCAATCCCCTATCCTATCCTCTATCCTATCCTATCATCTATCCTATCCTATCCTCTATCCTATCCTATCCTCTATACTATCCAATGCCCTATCCTATTCTCTATCCGATCCTATCGTCTATCCTATCCTATCCAATGCCCTATCCTATTCTCTATACGATCCTATCGTCTATACTATCCTATCCTCTATTATATCGTATCTTCTATCCTATCCTATCCTCTATCCTATAGTATCATCTATCCTATCCTATTCTCAATTCTATCCTCTATCCTATCCTATCCTCTATCCTATCCAATTCCCTATCCTATCCTCTATCGTCTCCTATCCTCTATCCTATCCAATCCCCTATCCTATCCTCTATCCTATCCTATCCGATCCTCTATGCTATCCTATCCTCTATAATATCGTATCCTCTATCATATCCTATCCTCTTTCCTATCCAATCCTCTATCCTATCCGATCCTCTATCCTATCCTATCCTCTATAATATCGTTTCCTCTATCATATCCTATCCTCTTTCCTATAATATTATCTATCCTATTATATTATCTATCCTATCCTCTTCTCTATCGTATCCTATCCTCTATCCTATCCTATCCTCTATCGTCTCCTATTCTCTATCCTATCCAATCCCCTATCCTATCCTGTTTTTATCCTATCCTCTAACCTATCCTATCCTCTATCCTATCCTATCCTCTATCGTCTCCTATCCTCTATCCTATCCAATCCTCTATCCTATCCCGTATCCTATCCTATCCTCTATCCTACATTAGTCTCCACCCTATCCTATCCTCTATCCTATCCTATCCTCTATCATCTCCTGTCCTCTATCCTATCCAATCCCCTATCCTATCCTCTATCGTCTCCTATCCTCTATCTTATACTCTACCCTATCCTATTCTCTATCCTGCCCTCTATCCTATCCTATCCTATATCATATCATATCCTCTATCCTATCCAATCATCTCTCCTATCCGATCGACTATCCTATCCTATCCTCTATAATATCGTTTCCTCTATCATATCCTATCCTTTTTCCTATAATATTATCTATCCTATCCTATTCTCTATCCTATCCTATCCTCTATCCTATCCTATCCTCTATCCTCTACTATCCTCTATCATCTCCTATCCTCTATCCTATCCTATCCTCTATCCTATCATCTATACTATAATATCCGCTATCCTATCCTATTCTCCATTCTATCCTCTATCCTATCCTATCCTCTATCCTATCCAATCCCCTATCCTATCCTATCCTCTATCCTATCCTATCCTATCTATTATTGTATCCTCTATAATATCGTATCCTCCATCCTATCCTATCCTCTTTCCTATCCTATCGACTATCGTCTGCTATATCCTATCCTATCTACTATCGTATCCTATCCTCAATCCTATCCTATCGTCTATCGTCTGCTCTATCCTATCCTATCCACCATCCTATCCTATCCTCTACCCTATCCCATCCTCTATCCTATCCAATCCCCTATCCTATCCTCTATCCTATCCTATCCCATCCTATATCCTATCGTATACTCTATCCTATCGTATCCTCTATCCTATCCTCTACCCTATCCTATTCTCTATCCTGTCCAATATCCTATCCTATCCTCTATCCTATCCTATCCTCTATCCGATCCCATCCTCTATCTTATCCTATCCTCTATAATATCGTATCCTCTATCCTATCCTATCCTCTATCCTATCCTATCCTCTCTTCTACACTATCCTGTATCCTATCCTATTCCCTATCCGATCCTATCCTCTATCCTAGCCTATCATCTATACTATCCTATCCTCTATCCTATCCTATCCTCTATCCTATCCTATTGTCTATCCTATCGTATCCTCAATCCTATCATATCCTCCATCCTATCCTATTCTCTATCCTATCATATCCTTTACCCTACCCTTTCCTCTCTCCTATCCTATCCTCAATCCTATCCTATCCTCTATCCTATCCTATCCACTATCCTATCCTACCCTCAATCCTATCCTATCCTCTATCCTATCCTATCCTCTCTTCTACACTATCCTGTATCCTATCCTATTCCCTATCCGATCCTATCCTCTATCCTAGCCTTTCATCTATACTATCCTATCCTCTATCCTATCCTATCCTCTATCCTATCCTATCCTCTATCCTATCCTATTGTCTATCCTATCCTATCCTCTATCCTATCGTATCCTCGATCCTACCATATCCTCTATCCAATCCTATTCTCTATCCTATCCTATCCTCTATCCTATCCTATTCTCTAACCTATCCTATCCTCTGTCATATCCTATCCTCTATCCTATCCTATCCTCTATCCTATCCAATCCTCTATCCTATCCTCTATCGTCTCCCATCCTCTATCCTATCCTCTAGCCTATCCTATTCTCTATCCTATCCTATCCTCAATCCTATCCTATCCTCTATCCTATCCAATCCCCTATCCTATCCTATCCTCTATCCTATCCAATCCCCTATCCTATGCTCTATCCGATCCTATCCTCTATAATATCGTATCCTCCATCCTATCCTATGCTCTATCCTATCCTATCCTATGCTCTATCCTATCCTATCCTCTATCCTATCCTATCCTCTATCCTATCCTATCCTCTATCCTATCCTATCCTCTATCCTATCCTATCCTCTATCCTATCCTATCCTCTATCCTATCCTATCCTCTATCCTATCCTATCCTCTATCCTATCCTATCCTCTATCCTATCCTATCCTCTATCCTATCCTATCCTCTATCCTATCCTATCCTCTATCCTATCCTATTCTCTATCCTATCCTATCCTCTATCCTATCCTATCCTCTATCCTATCCTATCCTCTATCCTATCCTATCCTCTATCCTATCCTATCCTCTATCCTATCCTATCCTCTATCCTATCCTATCCTCTATCCTATCCTATCCTCTATCCTATCCTATCCTCTATCCTATCCTATCCTCTATCCTATCCTATCCTCTATCCTATCCTATCCTCTATCCTATAATATCAGCTATCCTGTCCTATTCTCTATCCTATCCTATCCTCGATCCTATCCTATCCTCTATCGTCTCCTATCCTCTATTCTATCCAATCCCCTATCCTATCCTCTACCCTATACTGTCCTCTATCCTATCCTATTCTCCATTCTATCCTCTATCCTATCCTATCCTCTATCCTATCCAATACCCTATCCTATTCTCTATCGTATCCTATCCTCTATAATATCGTATCCTCTATCATATTCTATCCTCTATCCTATAATATCCTCAAACCTATCCTATCCTGTATGCCATCCGATACTCTACCCTATCCTATTCTCTACCCTATCATATTCTCTATCCTGTCCTACCCTCTATCCTATCCAATCCAATATCCTATCCTCTATCGTCTCCTATCCTCTATCCTATCCTCTAGCCTATCCTATTCTCTATCCTATCCTATCCTCTATCCTATCCTATCCTCTATCCTATCATATCCTCTATCCTATCCTATCCTCTATCCTATCCTATCCTCTATCCGATCCAATCCCCTATCCTATCATCTATAATATCGTATCCTCTATCATATTCTATCCTCTATACAAAATTAACATCTATCCTATCCTATTCACAATTCCTATCGTATCCTCTTTCCTATCCTATCATCTATCCTATCCTATCCTCTATTATATCCTATCCTCTATCCTATCCTATCCTCTATCGTCTGCTCTATCCTATCCTATCCACTATCCTATCGTATCCTCTTTCCTATCCTATCATCTATCCTATCCTATCCTCTATTATATCCTATCCTCTATCCTATCCTATTCTCTATCGTCTGCTCTATCCTATCCTATCCACTATACTATCCTATCCTCTATCCTATCCTATCCGCTATCCTATCCTATCCTCTATCCTATACTATTCTCTAACCTATCCTATCCTCTATCCTATCCTATCCTCTATCCTATCCACTATCGTCTCCTATCCTCTATCCTATCCTGTATCCTATCCTATTCTCTATCCTGTCCTCTATCCTATCCTATCCTATATCATATCCTATCCTCTATCCTATCCAATCCTCTATCCTATCCGATCCTCTATCCTATCCTATCCTCTATAATATCGTATCCTCCATCATATTGTACCCTCTATCCAATAATATCATCTATCCTATCCTATTCACTATCTTATCCTATCCTCTATCCTATCCTATCCTCTATCCTGTCCTATTCTCCATTCTATCCTCTACCCTATCCTATCCTCTATCCTACCCAATCCCCTATCCTATCCAATCCCCTATCCTATTCTCTATCCTATCCAATCCCCTATCCTATCCTCTATCCTATCCTATCCCATCCTATATCCTATCGTATACTCTATCCTATCCTATCCTCTATCCTATCCTCTACCCTATCCTATTCTCTATCCTGTCCAATATCCTATCCTATCCTCTATAATATCGTATCCTTTATCCTATACTATTCTCAATCCTATCCACTCCTTTATACTATAAAATCCTCTATCGTATCCTCTATCCTATCCAATCCCCTATCCTATCCTCTATCCGATCCTATCCTCTATCCTATCCTATCCTCTATCCTATCTAAACCCCTATCCTATCCTATCCTCTATCCTATCCTATCCTATCTATTATTGTATCCTCTATAATATCGTATCCTCCATCCTATCCTATCCTCTTTCCTATCCTATCGACTATCGTCTGCTATATCCTATCCTATCTACTATCGTATCCTATCCTCAATCCTATCCTATCCTCTATCGTCTGCTCTATCCTATCCTATCCACCATCCTATCCTATCCTCTACCCTATCCCATCCTCTATCCTATCCAATCCCCTATCCTATCCTCTATCCTATCCTATCCCATCCTATATCCTATCGTATACTCTATCCTATCCTATCCTCTATCCTATCCTCTACCCTATCCTATTCTCTATCCTGTCCAATATCCTATCCTATCCTCTATCCTATTCTATCCTCTATCCGATCCCATCCTCTATCTTATCCTATCCTCTATAATATCGTATCCTCTATCCTATCCTATCCTCTATCCTATAATATCAGCTATCCTGTCCTATTCTCAATCCTATCCTATCCTCTATCCTATCCTATCCTCTATCGTCTCCTATCCTCTATTCTATCCAATCCCCTATCCTATCCTCTATACTATACTATCCTCTATCCAGTCCTATTCTCCATTCTATCCTCTATCCTATCCTATCCTCTATCCTATCCAATCCCCTATCCTATCCAATCCCCTATCCTATTCTCTATCGTATCCCATCCTCTATAATATCGTATCCTCTATCATATTCTATCCTCTATCCTATAATATCCTCAATCGTATCCTATCCTCTATCCTATCCGATCCTCTACCCTATCCTATCCTCTACCCTATCCTATCCTCTATCCTATCCAATCCAATATCCTATCCCCTATCGTCTCCTATCCTCTATCCTATCCTCTAGCCTATCCTATCCTCTATCCTATCCAATCCTCTATCCAATTCTCTATCCGATCCTATCGTCTATCCTATCCTATCCTCTATAATATCGTATCCTTTATCCTATACTATTCTCAATCCTATCCACTCCTTTATACTATAAAATCCTCTATCGTATCCTTTATCCTATCCAATCCCCTATTCTATCCTCTATCCTATCCTATCCTCTATCCTATCCAATCCCCTATCCTATTCTCTATCGTATCCTATCCTCTATAATATCGTATCCTCTATCATATTCTATCCTCTATCCTATAATATCCTCAAACCTATCCTATCCTGTATGCTATCCGATACTCTACCCTATCCTATTCTCTACCCTATCCTATTCTCTATCCTGTCCTACCCTCTATCCTATCCAATCCAATATCCTATCCTCTATCGTCTCCTATCCTCTATCCTATCCTCTAGCCTATCCTATTCTCTATCCTATTCTCTATCCTATCCTATCCTCTATCCTATCCTATCCTCTATCCTATCCTATCCTCTATCCTATCCTATCCTCTATCCTATCCTATCCTCTATCCGATCCAATCCCCTATCCTATCATCTATAATATCGTATCCTCTATCATATTCTATCCTCTATACAAAATTAACATCTATCCTATCCTATTCACTATCCTATCGTATCCTCTTTCCTATCCTATCATCTATCCTATCCTATCCTCTATTATATCCTATCCTCTATCCTATCCTATCCTCTATCGTCTGCTCTATCCTATCCTATCCACTATCCTATCGTATCCTCTTTCCTATCCTATCATCTATCCTATCCTATCCTCTATTATATCCTATCCTCTATCCTATCCTATCCTCTATCGTCTGCTCTATCCTATCCTATCCACTATACTATCCTATCCTCTATCCTATCCTATACCCTATGCTATCCTATCCTCTATCCTATCCTATACCCTATGCTATCCTATCCTCTATCCTATCCTATCCTCTATCATATCCAATGCCCTATCCTATTCTCTATCCGATCCTATCGTCTATCCTATCCTATCCTCTATCCTATCCAATCCTCTATCCTATCCTCTATCCTATCCTATCCCATCCAATATCATATCCTATCCTCTATCCTATCCTATACTCTATCCTATCCTATGGTCTATAATATCGTATCCTCTATCCTATCCAATCCACCATCCTATCCTCTAGCCTATCCTATTCTCTATCCTATCCTCTATCGTCTACTACACTCTATCCTATCCCATTTTCTATCCTATCCTATCCTATCCTCTATCCTATCCTATCCTCTATCCTATCCTATCCTCTATCCTATCCTATCCGCTACCCTATCCTATCCTCTATCCTATACTATTCTCTAACCTATCCTATCCTCTATCCTATCCTATCCTCTATCCTATCCACTATCGTCTCCTATCCTCTATCCTATCCTGTATCCTATCCTATTCTCTATCCTGTCCTCTATCCTATCCTATCCTATATCATATCCTATCCTCTATCCTATCCAATCCTCTATCCTATCCGATCCTCTATCCTATCCTATCCTCTATAATATCGTATCCTCCATCATATTGTACCCTCTATCCAATAATATCATCTATCCTATCCTATTCACTATCTTATCCTATCCTCTATCCTATCCTATCCTCTATCCTGTCCTATTCTCCATTCTATCCTCTATCCTATCCTATCCTCTATCCTACCCAATCCCCTATCCTATCCAATCCCCTATCCTATTCTCTATCCTATCCAATCCCCTATCCTATCCTCTATCCTATCCTATCCCATCCTATATCCTATCGTATACTCTATCCTATCCTATCCTCTATCCTATACTCTACCCTATCCTATTCTCTATCCTGTCCAATATCCTATCCTATCCTCTATCCTATCCTATCCTCTATCCGATCACATCCTCTATCTTATCCTATCCTCTATAATATCGTATCCTCTATCCTATCCTGTCCTCTATTCTATAATGTCAGCTCTCCTGTCCTAATCTCAATCCTATCCTATCCTCTATCCTATCCTATCCTCTATCGTCTCCTATCCTCTATTCTATCCAATCCCCTATCCTATCCAATCCCCTATCCTATCCAATCCCCTATCCTATTCTCTATCGTATCCCATCCTCTATAATATCGTATCCTCTGTCATATTCTATCCTCTATCCTATAATATCCTCAATCGTATCCTATCCTCTATCCTATCCGATCCTCTACCCTATCCTATCCTCTACCCTATCCTATTCTCTATCCTATCCTATCCTCTATCCTATCCAATCCAATATCCTATCCCCTATCGTCTCCTATCCTCTATCCTATCCTCTAGCCTATCCTATTCTCTATCCTATCCTCTATCGTATCCTATCATCTATCCTATCCTATCCTCTATCCTATCCTATCCTCTATCCTATCCAATCCTCTATCCAATTCTCTATCCGATCCTATCGTCTATCCTATCCTATCCTCTATAATATCGTATCCTTTATCCTATACTATTCTCAATCCTATCCACTCCTTTATACTATAAAATCCTCTATCGTATCCTCTATCCTATCCAATCCCCTATCCTATCCTCTATCCGATCCTATCCTCTATCCTATCCTATCCTCTATCCTATCTAAACCCCTATCCTATCCTATCCTCTATCCTATCCTATCCTATCTATTATTGTATCCTCTATAATATCGTATCCTCCATCCTATCCTATCCTCTTTCCTATCCTATCCTCCATCCTATCCTATCCTCTATCGTCTCCTATCCTCTATCCTATCCCATCCTCTATCCTATCCTTTCTCCTATCCTATCCTATATCCTATCCTATCGACTATCGTCTGCTATATCCTATCCTATCTACTATCCTATCCTATCCTCAATCCTATCCTATCCTCTATCGTCTGCTCTATCCTATCCTATCCACCATCCTATCCTATCCTCTACCCTATCCTATCCTCTATCCTATCCAATCCCCTATCCTATCCTCTATCCTATCCTATCCCATCCTATATCCTATCGTATACTCTATCCTATCCTATCCTCTATCCTATCCTCTACCCTATCCTATTCTCTATCCTGTCCAATATCCTATCCTATCCTCTATCCTATTCTATCCTCTATCCGATCCCATCCTCTATCTTATCCTATCCTCTATAATATCGTATCCTCTATCCTATCCTATCCTCTATCCTATAATATCAGCTATCCTGTCCTATTCTCAATCCTATCCTATCCTCTATCCTATCCTATCCTCTATCGTCTCCTATCCTCTATTCTATCCAATCCCCTATCCTATCCTCTATACTATACTATCCTCTATCCAGTCCTATTCTCCATTCTATCCTCTATCCTATCCTATCCTCTATCCTATCCAATCCCCTATCCTATCCAATCCCCTATCCTATTCTCTATCGTATCCCATCCTCTATAATATCGTATCCTCTATCATATTCTATCCTCTATCCTATAATATCCTCAATCGTATCCTATCCTCTATCCTATCCGATCCTCTACCCTATCCTATCCTCTACCCTATCCTATCCTCTATCGTATCCCATCCTCTATAATATCGTATCCTCTATCATATTCTATCCTCTATCCTATAATCTCCTCAATCGTATCCTATCCTCTATCCTATCCGATCCTCTACCCTATCCTATCCTCTACCCTATCCTATTCTCTATCCTATCCTATCCTCTATCCTATCCAATCCAATATCCTATCCCCTATCGTCTCCTATCCTCTATCCTATCCTCTAGCCTATCCTATTCTCTATCCTATCCTCTATCGTATCCTATCATCTATCCTATCCTATCCTCTATCCTCTCCTATCCTCTATCCTATCCAATCCTCTATCCAATTCTCTATCCGATCCTATCGTCTATCCTATCCTATCCTCTATAATATCGTATCCTTTATCCTATACTATTCTCAATCCTATCCACTCCTTTATACTATAAAATCCTCTATCGTATCCTCTATCCTATCCAATCCCCTAACCTATCCTCTATCCGATCCTATCCTCTATCCTATCCTATCCTCTATCCTATCTAAACCCCTATCCTATCCTATCCTCTATCCTATCCTATCCTATCTATTATTGTATCCTCTATAATATCGTATCCTCCATCCTATCCTATCCTCTTTCCTATCCTATCCTCAATCCTATCGTATCCTCTATAATATCGTATCCTCTATCCTATCCTATCCTCTATCCTATAATATAATCTATCCTATCCTATTCTCTATCCTACCCTATCCTCCATCCTATCCTATCCTCTATCGTCTCCTATCCTCTATCCCATCCCATCCTCTATCCTATCCTTTCTCCTATCCTATCCTATATCCTATCCTATCGACTATCGTCTGCTATATCCTATCCTATCTACTATCCTATCCTATCCTCAATCCTATCCTATCCTCTATCGTCTGCTCTATCCTATCCTATCAACCATCCTATACTATCCTCTACCCTATCCTATCCTCTATCCTATCCAATCCCGTATCCTATCCTCTATCCTATCCTATCCCATCCTATATCCTATCGTATCCTCTATCGTATCGTATCCTCTATCGTATCGTATCCTCAATCCTATCCTATCCTCTATCCTATCCAATCCCCTATCCTATCCTCTATCCTATCCTATTCTCTGTGCTATCCTCTATCCTATCCTATCCTCTATCCTATCCCATTCTCTATCCTAAACTATCCTCTTTCGTATCCTATTCTCTATCCTATCCTATCCTTTACCCTATCCTATCCTTTCTCCAATCCTATCCTCAATGCTATCCTATCCTCTATCCTATCCTATCCTCTATCCTATCCTATCCTCTATCCTATCCTATTCTCTATCCTATCGTATCCTCTTTCCTATAATACCATCTATCCTATCCTTTTCTCTATCGTCTCCTAGCCTGTATCCTATCCAATCTCCTATCCTATCCTCTATCCTATCCTCTATGCTATCCTATCCTCTACCCTGTCCTATCCTCTATCCTATCCTATCCTCTACCCTACCGTTTCCGCTATGCTATCCTATTCTGTATAATATCGTATCCTCTGTCCTATCCTTCCTCTATCCTACAATATCATCTATCCTATCCTATTCTCTATCCTATCCTATCGTATCCTCTATCGTATCGTATCCTCAATCCTATCCTATCCTCTATCCTATCCAATCCCCTATCGTATCCTCTATCCTATCCTATCCTCTATCCTATCCTATCCTCTATCCTATCCTATCCTCTATCATATCCTATCCTCTATCCTATCCTATCCTCTATCCTATCCTATCCTCTATCCTATCCTATCCTCTATCCGATCCTATCCTCTATCCTATCCTATCCTCTAACCTATCCTATCCTCTATCATATCCTATCCTCTATTCTATCCAAACCTCTATCCTATCCTATCCTCTAACCTATCCTATCCTCTATCCTATCCAATCCTCTATCCTATCCTATCCTATATCCTATCCTATCCTCAACCCTAGCCTATCCTCAATTCTATCCTATACTCCATCCTATCCTATCCGCTATCCTATCCTATTCTCTGTGCTATCCTCTATCCTATCCTATCCCTTATCCTATCGTATTCTCTATCCTATCCTATCGTATCCTCTATCGTATCCTATCCTCTATCCTACGCAATCGTATATCCTATACTCTATCCTATCCTATCCTCTATCCTATCCTATCCTCTATCCTATCCTATACTCTATCCTATCCTTTCCGTTATCCTATCTTATCCTCTATCCTATCCTATCCTCCATCCTATCCTATCCTCTTTCCTATAATATCATCTATCCTATCCTATCCTCTATCGTATACAATCCCCAATCCTACCCTCTATCTTATCCTATCCTCTATCGTATCCTATCCTGTATCCTATCCAATCCCCTATTCTATCCTATTCTCTATCCTATCCTCTATCGTATCGTATCCTGTATCCTATCCAATCCTCTATCCTATCATCTATCCTATCCTCTATCCTATCCAATCCGCTATCCTACCCTCTATCCTATCCTATCCTCGATCCTATCCTATCCTCTATCCTATCCTGTCCTCTATCCTGCAATAGCATCTATCCTATCCTATTCTCTATCCTATCCTATCCTCTATCCTATCCTATCGTCTATCCTATCCAATACCCTATCCTATCCTCTATCCGACCCTATAATCTATCCTATCCTATCCTCTAGCCTATCCTATCCTCTATCCTATCCTGTCCTCTATCCTATCCTATTTTCTACCCTATCCTATCCTGTATCCTATCCAATCCCCTATAATATACTCTAACACATCCTATCCTCTATCCTATCCTATCCTCTATCCTATCCTCCATCCTATCCTATCCTCTATCCTATAATATCATCTATCCTATCCTCTTCCCTATCCTATCCTATCCTCTATAATATCGTATCCTGTATCCTATCCTATCCTCTTTCCTATCCTATCCTCAATCCTATCCTATCCTCTATCCTATCCTATCCTCTATCCTATCCTATCCCCTATCCTGTCCTATCCTCTATCCTATCCTCCATCCTATCCTATCCTCTATCCTATAATATCATCTATCCTATCCTCTTCCCTATCCTATCCTATCCTCTATAATATCGTATCCTGTATCCTATCCTGTACTCTTTCCTATCCTATCCTCAATCCTATCCTATCCTCTATCCTATCGTATCTTCTATCCTATCCAATCCTCTATCCTTTCCGATCCTCTATCCTATCGTATCCTCTATCCTGTCCTATCCTCTATCCTATCCTCCATCCTATCCTATCCTCTATCCTATAATATCATCTATCCTATCCTCTTCCCTATCCTATCCTATCCTCTATAATATCGTATCCTGTATCCTATCCTGTACTCTTTCCTATCCTATCCCCAATCCTATCCTATCCTCTATCCTATCGGGTCTTCTATCCTATCCAATCCTCTATCCTTTCCGATCCTCTATCCTATCGTATCCTCTATAATATCGTATCCTCTATCATATCCTATCCTCTTTCCTATAATATCATTTATCCTATCCTATTCCCTATCCTATCATATCCTCTATCCTATCCTAACCTCTATCCTATCCTATCCTCGTTCCTATCCTATCCTCGTTCCTATCCTATCCTCAATTCTATTCTATACTGCATCCTATCCTATCCGCTATCCTATCCTATCCTCTATCCTATCCAATCCTCTATCCTATCATCTATCCTATTCTGTATCCAATCCTATCCTATTTCGCCTCCTATCGTCTATCCTATCCAATCCCCTATCCTATCCTCTATCCTATCCTTTCCCCTATCCTATCCTTTCCTCTATCCTATCCTATCCTCTAGAAGATCGTATCCTCTATCGTATCGTATCCTCTATCGTATCGTATCCTCTATCTTATCGTATCCTCAATCCTATCCAATCCCCGATCCTATCCTCTATCCTACCCTTTCCGCTATGCTATCCTATCCTCTATAATATCGTATCCTCTGTCCTATCTTTCCTCTATCCTACAATATCATCTATCCTATCCTATTCTCTATCCTATCCTATCGTATCCTCTATCGTATCCTATCCTCTATCGTATCGTATCCTCAATCCTATCCTATCCTCTATCCTATCCAATCCCCCATCCTATCCCTCTATCCTATCCTATTCTCTGTGCTATCCTCTATCCTATCCTATCCTCTATCCTATCCCATTCTCTATCCTATCCTATCGTCTTTCCTATCCTATTATCTATCCTATCGTATCCTCTTTCCTATAGTACCATCTATCCTATCCTATTCTCTATCGTCTCCTAGCCTGTATCCTATCCAATCTCCTATCCTATCCAATCTCCTATCCTATCCTCTATCCTATCCTATTCTCTATCCTATCCTATCCTTTATCCTATCCTATCCTCTCTCCAATCCTATCCTCAATCCCATTCTATCCCCTATCCTATCCTATCCTCTATCCTATCCTATTCTCTCTGCTATCCTCTATTGTATCCTATCCTCTATCCTATCCAATCCCCTATCCTATCCTCTATCCTATGCTATTCTCTATCCTATCCTATCCTTTATCCTATCCCATCCTCTCTCCAATCCTATCCTCAATCCCATTCTATCCCCTATCCTATCCTATCCTCTATCCTATCCTACCCTCTATACTATCCTATCCTCTATACTATCGTATCCTCTATCCTATCATATCCTCTATCCTATCCTATTCTCTATCCTACCTTCCATTCCATTCTATCCTCTATCGTATCCTATCCTCTATCCTATCCTATCCTCAATACTATCCTATCCTCTATCCTATCCTATCCTCTATCCTATCCTATCCTCTATCCTATCCAATCCCCTATCCTATCCTCTATCCTATCCTATTCTCTGTGCTATCCTCTATTGTATCCTATCCTCTATCCTATCCGATCCTCTATCCTAACCTATCCTCTATAATATCGTTTCCTCTATCATTCGTTTCCTCTTTCCTATAATATTATCTATCCTATTATATTATCTATCCTATCCTCTTCTCTATCGTATCCTATCCTCTATCCTATCCTATCCTCTATCGTCTCCTATTCTCTATCCTATCCAATCCCCTATCCTATCCTGTTTCTGTCCTATCCTCTAACCTATCCTATCCTATCCTCTATCCTATCGTATCCTCTATCCTATCATATCCTCTATCCTATCCTATTCTCTATCCTATCTTCCATTCCATTCTATCCTCTATCGTATCCTATCCTCTATCCTATCCAATCCGCTATCCTATCCTCTATCCTATCCTATCCTCTATAATATCCTTTCCTCTGTCCTATCCTGTCCTCTATCCTGTAATATCATCTATCCTAACCTATTCTCTATCCTATCCTATCCTATCCTCTATCGTATCCTATTCTCTATCCTATCCAATCCTATATCCTATTCTACCCTGTACCTTATCCCATCCTCTATCGTCTCCTGTCCTCTATCCTATCCAATCCCCGATCCTATCCTCTATCCTACCCTTTCCGCTATGCTATCCTATCCTCTATAATATCGTATCCTCTGTCCTATCCTTCCTCTATCCTACAATATCATCTATCCTATCCTATTCTCTATCCTATCCTATCGTATCCTCTATCGTATCGTATCCTCTATCCTATCCTATCCTCTATCCTATCCTATCCTCTATCCTATCCTATCCTCTATACTATCCTATCCTCTATCCTATCGTATCCTCTATCCTATCATATCCTCTATCCTATCCTATCCTCTATCCTACCGTATCCTCTATCTTATCATATCCTCTATCCTATCCTATTCTCTATCCTATCTTCCATTCCATTCTATCCTTTATCGTATCCTATCCTCTATCCTATCCAATCCGCTATCCTATCCTCTATCCTATCCTATCCTCTATCCTATCCTGTTCTCTATCCTATAATATCATCTATCCTATCCTATTCTCTATCCTATCCTATTCTCTATCCTATCCTATCCTATCCTCTACCGTCTCCTATCCTGTATCCGATCCAATCCCCTATCGTATCCTCTATCCTATCCTATTCTCTATCCTATCCTCTATCCTATCGTATCCTCTATCCTATAAAATCCTCTATCCTATCCTCTATCCTATCCTATCCTCTAACGTATCCTATTCTCTATCCTATCTTATCCTCTATCCTATTCTATACTCTATCCTATCCTTTCCGCCCTCCTATCCTATCCTGTCCTCTATCGAATCCTATCCTCTATCCTATCCAATTCCCTATCCTATCCTTATCCGATCCTATCCTCTATCCTATCCTATCCTCTATAATATCGTTTCCTCTGTCCTATCCTGTCCTATATCCTACAATATCATCTACCCTATCCTATTCTCCATTCTGTCCTATCCTATCCTCTATCGTATCCTATCCTCTATCCTATCCAATCCGATATCCTATTCTCTATCCTATCCTATCCTCTATCGTATCCTATCCTCTATCCTATCCTATCCTCTATCCTTTTCTATCCTCTATCCTATCCTATCCTCTATCCTTTTCTATCCTCTATCCTATCCTATCCTCTATCCTATCCTATCCTCTATCATATCCTATCCTCTATCCTATCCTATCCTCTATCCTATCCTATCCTCTATCCTATCCTATCCTCTATCCTATCCTATCCTCTATCCGATCCTATCCTCTATCCTATCCTATCCTCTATCCTATCCTATCCTCTATTCTATCCAAACCTCTATCCTATCCTATCCTCTAACCTATCCTATCCTCTATCCTATCCCATTCTCTATCCTATCCTATCCTTTATGCCATCCTATCCTCTCTCCAATCCTATCCTCAATCCCATTCTATCCCCTATCCTATCCTATCCTCTATCCTATCCTATTCTCTCTGCTATCCTCTATTGTATCCTATCCTCTATCCTATCCAATCCCCTATCCTATCCTCTATCCTATCCTATTCTCTATCCTATCCTATCCTTTATCCTATCCTATCCTCTCTCCAATCCTATCCTCAATCCCATTCTATCCCCTATCCTATCCTATCCTCTATCCTATCCTACCCTCTATACTATCCTATCCTCTATACTATCGTATCCTCTATCCTATCATATCCTCTATCCTATCCTATTCTCTATCCTACCTTCCATTCCATTCTATCCTCTATCGTATCCTATCCTCTATCCTATCCTATCCTCAATACTATCCTATCCTCTATCCTATCCTATCCTCTATCCTATCCTATCCTCTATCCTATCCAATCCCCTATCCTATCCTCTATCCTATCCTATTCTCTGTGCTATCCTCTATTGTATCCTATCCTCTATCCTATCCGATCCTCTATCCTATCCTATCCTCTATAATATCGTTTCCTCTATCATTCGTTTCCTCTTTCCTATAATATTATCTATCCTATTATATTATCTATCCTATCCTCTTCTCTATCGTATCCTATCCTCTATCCTATCCTATCCGCTATCGTCTCCTATTCTCTATCCTATCCAATCCCCTATCCTATCCTGTTTCTGTCCTATCCTCTAACCTATCCTATCCTATCCTCTATCCTATCGTATCCTCTATCCTATCATATCCTCTATCCTATCCTATTCTCTATCCTATCCCATCCTCTATCATATCCTATCCTCTATTTTATCCAAACCTCTATCCTATCCTATCGCCTAAACCTATCCTATCTTCTATCCTATCCAATCCTCTATCCTATCCTATCCTATATCCTATCCTATCCTCAACCCTAGCCTATCCTCAATTCTATCCTATACTCCATCCTATCCTATCCGCTATCCTATCCTATTCTCTGTGCTATCCTCTATCCTATCCTATCCCTTATCCTATCGTATTCTCTATCCTATCCTATCGTATCCTCTATCGTATCCTATCCTCTATCCTATGCAATCGTATATCCTATACTCTATCCTATCCTATCCTCTATCCTATCCTATCCTCTATCCTATCCTATACTCTATCCTATCCTTTCCGTTATCCTATCTTATCCTCTATCCTATCCTATCCTCCATCCTATCCTATCCTCTTTCCTATAATATCTTCTATCCTATCCTATCCTCTATCGTATACAATCCCCAATCCTACCCTCTATCCTATCCTATCCTCTATCGTATCCTATCCTGTATCCTATCCAATCCCCTATCCTATCCTATTCTCTATCCTATCCTCTATCGTATCGTATCCTGTATCCTATCCAATCCTCTATCCTATCATCTATCCTATCCTCTATCCTATCCAATCCGCTATCCTATCCTCTATCCTATCCTATCCTCTATCCTATCCTATCCTCTATCCTATCCTGTCCTCTATCCTGCAATAGCATCTATCCTATCCTATTCTCTATCCTATCCTATCCTCTATCCTCTCCTATCGTCTATCCTATCCAATCCCCTATCCTATCCTCTATCCGACCCTATAATCTATCCTATCCTATCCTCTAGCCTATCCTATCCTCTATCCTATCCTATCCTCTATCCTATCCTATTTTCTATCCTATCCTATCCTGTATCCTATCCAATCCCCTATAATATACTCTAACACATCCTATCCTCTATCCTATCCTATCCTCTATCCTATCCTATCCTCTATCCTATCCTCCATCCTATCCTATCCTCTATCCTATAATATCATCTATCCTATCCTCTTCCCTATCCTATCCTATCCTCTATAATATCGTATCCTGTATCCTATCCTATACTCTTTCCTATCCTATCCTCAATCCTATCCTATCCTCAATCCTATCCTATCCTCTATCCTATCCTATCCTCTATCCTGTCCTATCCTCTATCCTATCCTCCATCCTATCCTATCCTCTATCCTATAATATCATCTATCCTATCCTCTTCCCTATCCTATCCTATCCTCTATAATATCGTATCCTGTATCCTATCCTGTACTCTTTCCTATCCTATCCTCAATCCTATCCTATCCTCTATCCTATCGTATCTTCTATCCTATCCAATCCTCTATCCTTTCCCATCCTCTATCCTATCGTATCCTCTATAATATCGTATCCTCTATCATATCCTATCCTCTTTCCTATAATATCATTTATCCTATCCTATTCCCTATCCTATCATATCCTCTATCCTATCCTAACCTCTATCCTATCCTATCCTCGTTCCTATCCTATCCTCGTTCCTATCCTATCCTCAATTCTATTCTATACTTCATCCTATCCTATCCGCTATCCTATCCTATCCTCTATCCTATCCAATCCTCTATCCTATCATCTATCCTATTCTGTATCCAATCCTATCCTATTTCGCCTCCTATCGTCTATCCTATCCAATCCCCTATCCTATCCTCTATCCTATCCTTTCCCCTATCCTATCCTTTCCTCTATCCTATCCTATCCTCTAGAAGATCGTATCCTCTATCCTATCCAATCCTCTATCCTATCCGAGCCTCTAACCTATCCTATTCTCCATCCTGTCCTATCCTCTATCCTATCCTCTATAATATCGTATCCTCTATCCTATCCTATCCTCTATCCTATCCTGTATCCTTTATCCTATCCTATCCTCTATCGTATCCTATACTCTATCCTAACCTATCCTCTATCCTATCCTATCCTATTTCCTATCCTATCCTCTATCCTATCCTCTATCCTATCGTATCCTCTATCCTATCCCATTCTCTACCCTATCCTATACTCTATCCTATCATATCCTCTATCCTATCCTATCCACTATCCTAAAATATCCTATATCCTATCCTACACTCTACCCTATCCTATACCCTATTATATCTTAACCTCTATCCTATACTATCCTCTATCCCATCATATCATCTCTCCTATGCTATCCTCTACCATATCTTATCCTCTGTCCTACCCTATCCTGTATCCTATCCTCTATCCTATCCTATCCTCTAGCCTATCCTATCCTCTATCCTATCCTATCCTCTATCCTATCCTATCCACTATCCTATCCTATCCTTTATCCTATCCTATCCTCTCTCCAATCCTATCCTCAATCCTATCGTATCCAATATCCTATCCTATCCTCTATCCTATCCTATCCTCTATCCTTTCCGATCCTCTATCCTATCGTATCCTCTATCATATCCTATCCACTTTCCTATAATATCATTTATCCTATCCTATTCCCTATCCTATCATATCCTCTATCCTATCCTAACCTCTATCCTATCCTATCCTCGTTCCTATCCTATCCTCAATTCTATTCTATACTGCATCCTATCCTATCCGCTATCCTATCCTATCCTCTATCCTATCCAATCCTCTATCCTATCATCTATCCTATTCTGTATCCAATCCTATCCTATTTCGCCTCCTATCCTCTATCCTATCCAATCCCCTATCCTATCCTCTATCCTATCCTTTCCCCTATCCTATTCTGTATCCAATCCTATCCTATTTCGCCTCCTATCCTCTATCCTATCCAATCCCCTATCCTATCCTCTATCCTATCCTTTCCCCTATCCTATCCTTTCCTCTATCCTATCCTATCCTCTAGAAGATCGTATCCTCTATCCTATCCAATCCTCTATCCTATCCGAGCCTCTAACCTATCCTATTCTCCATCCTGTCCTATCCTCTATCCTATCCTCTATAATATCGTATCCTCTATCCTATCCTATCCTCTATCGTATCCTATCCTGTATCCCATCCAATCCCCTATTCTATCCTATTCTCTATCCTATCCTCTATCGTATCGTATCCTCTATCCTATCCAATCCTCTATCCTATCATCTATCCTATCCTCTATCCTATCCAATCCGCTATCCTATCCTCTATCCTATCCTATCCTGTATCCTATCCAATCCCCTATAATATACTCTAACATATCCTATCATATATCCTATCATATCCTCTACCCTATTCTATACTCTCGTCTATCCTATCCAATCCCCTATCCTATCCTCTATCTGATCCTATCCTCTATCCTATCCTATCCTCTATGTGATCCTATCCTCTATCCTATCCTATTCTCTATCCTATCCTATCCTCTATCCTATCCTATCCTCTATCCTATCCTATCCTCTATCCTATCCAATTCTCTATCCTATCCTCTATCCCGTCCTGTCCTCTATCCTATCCTATCGTCAATCCTATCCTATCCTCTATGCTATCCTATCCTCTATCCTATCCTATCGTCTATCCTATCCTATCCTCTATCCTATCCTATCCTCTATCCTATCCTATCCACTATCCTATCCTATCCTCTATCCTATCCTATCCTCTATCCTATCCTATCCTCTATCCTATCCTATCCTCTATCCTATCCTATCCTCTATCCTATCCTCCATCCTATCCTATCCTCTATCCTATAATATCATCTATCCTATCCTTTTCCCTATCCTATCCTATCCTCTATAATATCGTATCCTGTATCCTATCCTGTCCTCTTTCCTATCCTATCCTCAATCCTATCCTATCCTCTATCCTATCCTATCCTCTATCCTATCCTATCCTCTATCCTGTCCTATCCTCTATCCTCTCCTCCATCCTATCCTATCCTCTATCCTATAATATCATCTATCCTATCCTCTTCCCTATCCTATCCTATCCTCTATAATATCGTATCCTGTATCCTATCCTGTACTCTTTCCTATCCTATCCTCTATCCTGTCCTATCCTCTATCCTATCCTCCATCCTATCCTATCCTCTATCCTATAATATCATCTATCCTATCCTCTTCCCTATCCTATCCTATCCTCTATAACATCGTATCCTGTATCCTATCCTGTCCTCTTTCCTATCCTATCCTCAATCCTATCCTATCCTCTATCCTATCCTATCCTCTATCCTATCCTATCCTCTATCCTGTCCTATCCTCTATCCTATCCTCCATCCTATCCTATCCTCTATCCTATAATATCATCTATCCTATCCTCTTCCCTATCCTATCCTATCCTCTATAATATCGTATCCTGTATCCTATCCTGTACTCTTTCCTATCCTATCCCCAATCCTATCCTATCCTCTATCCTATCGTGTCTTCTATCCTATCCAATCCTCTATCCTTTCCGATCCTCTATCCTATCGTATCCTCTATAATATCGTATCCTCTATCCTATCCTATCCTCTATCCTATCCTATCCTCTATCCTATCCTATCCTCTATCCTATCCTATCCTCTATCCTATCCTATCCTCTATCCTATCCTATCCTCTATCCTATCCTATCCTCTGTCCTATCCTATCCTCTATCCTATCCTATCCTCTATCCTATCCTATCCTCTATCCTCTCCAATCCCCTATCCTATCCTCTATCCGATCTTATCCTCTATCCTATCCTATTCCTTATAATATCGTTTCCTCTGTCCTATCCTGTCCTCTATCCTATAATACCATCTATCCTATCCTATTCTCAATTCTATCCTATCCTATCCTCTATAGTATCCTATCCTCTATCCTATCCAATCCTATATCCTATCCTATCTTCTATCCTATCCTATCCTCTATCCTATTCTATCCTCTATCCTATCCTATCCTCTATCCTGTCCTAACCTCTATCCTATCCTATCCTTCTCTCCTATCCTATCCTCTATCCTATCCTATCCTCTATCCTATCCTATCGTCTATCCTATCCTATCCACTATCCTATCCTATCCTCTATCCTATCCTATCCTCTATCCTATCCTATCCTCTATCCTATCCTCCATCCTATCCTATCCTCTATCCTATAATATCATCTATCCGATCCTCTTCCCTATCCTATCCTATCCTCTATAATATCGTATCCTGTATCCTATCCTGTCCTCTTTCCTATCCTATCCTCAATCCTATCCTATCCTCTATCCTATCGTATCCTCTATCCTATCCAATCCTCTATCCTGTCCGATCCTCTATCCTATCCTATCGTCTATCCTATCCTATCCTCTATCCTATCCTATTCTCTGTGCTATCCTCTATTGTATCCTATCCTCTATCCTATCCGATCCTCTATCCTATCCTATCCTCTATAATATCGTTTCCTCTATCATTCGTTTCCTCTTTCCTATAATATTATCTATCCTATTATATTATCTATCCTATCCTCTTCTCTATCGTATCCTATCCTCTATCCTATCCTATCCTCTATCGTCTCCTATTCTCTATCCTATCCAATCCCCTATCCTATCCTGTTTCTGTCCTATCCTCTAACCTATCCTATCCTATCCTCTATCCTATCGTATCCTCTATCCTATCATATCCTCTATCCTATCCTATTCTCTATCCTATCCTATCCTCTATCATATCCTATCCTCTATTTTATCCAAACCTCTATCCTATCCTATCGTCTAACCTATCCTATCTTCTATCCTATCCAATCCTCTATCCTATCCTATCCTATATCCTATCCTATCCTCAACCCTAGCCTATCCTCAATTCTATCCTATACTCCATCCTATCCTATCCGCTATCCTATCCTATTCTCTGTGCTATCCTCTATCCTATCCTATCCCTTATCCTATCGTATTCTCTATCCTATCCTATCGTATCCTCTATCGTATCCTATCCTCTATCCTATGCAATCGTATATCCTATACTCTATCCTATCCTATCCTCTATCCTATCCTATCCTCTATCCTATCCTATACTCTATCCTATCCTTTCCGTTATCCTATCTTATCCTCTATCCTATCCTATCCTCCATCCTATCCTATCCTCTTTCCTATAATATCTTCTATCCTATCCTATCCTCTATCGTATACAATCCCCAATCCTACCCTCTATCCTATCCTATCCTCTATCGTATCCTATCCTGTATCCTATCCAATCCTCTATCATATCCTATCCTCTTTCCTATAATATCATTTATCCTATCCTATTCCCTATCCTATCATATCCTCTATCCTATCCTAACCTCTATCCTATCCTATCCTCGTTCCTATCCTATCCTCGTTCCTATCCTATCCTCAATTCTATTCTATACTTCATCCTATCCTATCCGCTATCCTATCCTATCCTCTATCCTATCCAATCCTCTATCCTATCATCTATCCTATTCTGTATCCAATCCTATCCTATTTCGCCTCCTATCGTCTATCCTATCCAATCCACTATCCTATCCTCTATCCTATCCTTTCCCCTATCCTATCCTTTCCTCTATCCTATCCTATCCTCTAGAAGATCGTATCCTCTATCCTATCCAATCCTCTATCCTATCCGAGCCTCTAACCTATCCTATTCTCCATCCTGTCCTATCCTCTATCCTATCCTCTATAATATCGTATCCTCTATCCTATCCTATCCTCTATCCTATCCTGTATCCTTTATCCTATCCTATCCTCTATCGTATCCTATCCTCTATCCTAACCTATCCTCTATCCTATCCTATCCTATTTCCTATCCTATCCTCTATCCTATCCTCTATCCTATCGTATCCTCTATCCTATCCCATTCTCTACCCTATCCTATACTCTATCCTATCATATCCTCTATCCTATCCTATCCACTATCCTAAAATATCCTATATCCTATCCTACACTCTACCCTATCCTATACTCTATAATATCTTAACCTCTATCCTATACTATCCTCTATCCCATCATATCATCTCTCCTATGCTATCCTCTACCATATCTTATCCTCTGTCCTACCCTATCCTGTATCCTATCCTCTATCCTATCCTATCCTCTAGCCTATCCTATCCTCTATCCTATCCTATCCTCTATCCTATCCTATCCACTATCCTATCCTATCCTTTATCCTATCCTATCCTCTCTCCAATCCTATCCTCAATCCTATCGTATCCAATATCCTATCCTATCCTCTATCCTATCCTATCCTCTATCCTTTCCGATCCTCTATCCTATCGTATCCTCTATCATATCCTATCCACTTTCCTATAATATCATTTATCCTATCCTATTCCCTATCCTATCATATCCTCTATCCTATCCTAACCTCTATCCTATCCTATCCTCGTTCCTATCCTATCCTCAATTCTATTCTATACTGCATCCTATCCTATCCGCTATCCTATCCTATCCTCTATCCTATCCAATCCTCTATCCTATCATCTATCCTATTCTGTATCCAATCCTATCCTATTTCGCCTCCTATCCTCTATCCTATCCAATCCCCTATCCTATCCTCTATCCTATCCTTTCCCCTATCCTATTCTGTATCCAATCCTATCCTATTTCGCCTCCTATCCTCTATCCTATCCAATCCCCTATCCTATCCTCTATCCTATCCTTTCCCCTATCCTATCCTTTCCTCTATCCTATCCTATCCTCTAGAAGATCGTATCCTCTATCCTATCCAATCCTCTATCCTATCCGAGCCTCTAACCTATCCTATTCTCCATCCTGTCCTATCCTCTATCCTATCCTCTATAATATCGTATCCTCTATCCTATCCTATCCTCTATCGTATCCTATCCTGTATCCCATCCAATCCCCTATCCTATCCTATTCTCTATCCTATCCTCAATCGTATCGTATCCTCTATCCTATCCAATCCTCTATCCTATCATCTATCCTATCCTCTATCCTATCCAATCCGCTATCCTATCCTCTATCCTATCCTATCCTCTATCCTATCCTATCCTCTATCCTATCCTGTCCTCTATCCTGCAATAGCATCTATCCTATCCTATTCTCTATCCTATCCTATCCTCTATCCTATCCTATCGTCTATCCTTTCCAATCCCCTATCCTATCCTCTACCCGACCCTATAATCTATCCTATCCTATCCTCTATCCTATCCTATCCTCTAGCCTATCCTATCCTCTATCCTATCCTATCCTCTATCCTATCCTATTTTCTATCCTATCCTATCCTGTATCCTATCCAATCCCCTATAATATACTCTAACATATCCTATCATATATCCTATCATATCCTCTACCCTATTCTATACTCTCGTCTATCCTATCCAATCCCCTATCCTATCCTCTATCTGATCCTATCCTCTATCCTATCCTATCCTCTATGTGATCCTATCCTCTATCCTATCCTATTCTCTATCCTATCCTATCCTCTATCCTATCCTATCCTCTATCCTATCCTATCCTCTATCCTATCCAATTCTCTATCCTATCCTCTATCCCGTCCTGTCCTCTATCCTATCCTATCGTCAATCCTATCCTATCCTCTATGCTATCCTATCCTCTATCCTATCCTATCGTCTATCCTATCCTATCCTCTATCCTATCCTATCCTCTAGAAGATCGTATCCTCTATCCTATCCAATCCTCTATCCTATCCGAGCCTCTAACCTATCCTATTCTCCATCCTGTCCTATCCTCTATCCTATCCTCTATAATATCGTATCCTCTATCCTATCCTATCCTCTATCGTATCCTATCCTGTATCCCATCCAATCCCCTATCCTATCCTATTCTCTATCCTATCCTCAATCGTATCGTATCCTCTATCCTATCCAATCCTCTATCCTATCATCTATCCTATCCTCTATCCTATCCAATCCGCTATCCTATCCTCTATCCTATCCTATCCTCTATCCTATCCTATCCTCTATCCTATCCTGTCCTCTATCCTGCAATAGCATCTATCCTATCCTATTCTCTATCCTATCCTATCCTCTATCCTATCCTATCGTCTATCCTTTCCAATCCCCTATCCTATCCTCTACCCGACCCTATAATCTATCCTATCCTATCCTCTATCCTATCCTATCCTCTAGCCTATCCTATCCTCTATCCTATCCTATCCTCTATCCTATCCTATTTTCTATCCTATCCTATCCTGTATCCTATCCAATCCCCTATAATATACTCTAACATATCCTATCATATATCCTATCATATCCTCTACCCTATTCTATACTCTCGTCTATCCTATCCAATCCCCTATCCTATCCTCTATCTGATCCTATCCTCTATCCTATCCTATCCTCTATGTGATCCTATCCTCTATCCTATCCTATTCTCTAGCCTATCCTATCCTCTATCCTATCCTATCCTCTATCCTATCCTATCCACTATCCTATCCTATCCTTTATCCTATCCTATCCTCTCTCCAATCCTATCCTCAATCCTATCGTATCCAATATCCTATCCTATCCTCTATCCTATCCTATCCTCTATCCTTTCCGATCCTCTATCCTATCGTATCCTCTATCATATCCTATCCACTTTCCTATAATATCATTTATCCTATCCTATTCCCTATCCTATCATATCCTCTATCCTATCCTAACCTCTATCCTATCCTATCCTCGTTCCTATCCTATCCTCAATTCTATTCTATACTGCATCCTATCCTATCCGCTATCCTATCCTATCCTCTATCCTATCCAATCCTCTATCCTATCATCTATCCTATTCTGTATCCAATCCTATCCTATTTCGCCTCCTATCCTCTATCCTATCCAATCCCCTATCCTATCCTCTATCCTATCCTTTCCCCTATCCTATTCTGTATCCAATCCTATCCTATTTCGCCTCCTATCCTCTATCCTATCCAATCCCCTATCCTATCCTCTATCCTATCCTTTCCCCTATCCTATCCTTTCCTCTATCCTATCCTATCCTCTAGAAGATCGTATCCTCTATCCTATCCAATCCTCTATCCTATCCGAGCCTCTAACCTATCCTATTCTCCATCCTGTCCTATCCTCTATCCTATCCTCTATAATATCGTATCCTCTATCCTATCCTATCCTCTATCGTATCCTATCCTGTATCCCATCCAATCCCCTATTCTATCCTATTCTCTATCCTATCCTCTATCGTATCGTATCCTCTATCCTATCCAATCCTCTATCCTATCATCTATCCTATCCTCTATCCTATCCAATCCGCTATCCTATCCTCTATCCTATCCTATCCTGTATCCTATCCAATCCCCTATAATATACTCTAACATATCCTATCATATATCCTATCATATCCTCTACCCTATTCTATACTCTCGTCTATCCTATCCAATCCCCTATCCTATCCTCTATCTGATCCTATCCTCTATCCTATCCTATCCTCTATGTGATCCTATCCTCTATCCTATCCTATTCTCTATCCTATCCTATCCTCTATCCTATCCTATCCTCTATCCTATCCTATCCTCTATCCTATCCAATTCTCTATCCTATCCTCTATCCCGTCCTGTCCTCTATCCTATCCTATCGTCAATCCTATCCTATCCTCTATGCTATCCTATCCTCTATCCTATCCTATCGTCTATCCTATCCTATCCTCTATCCTATCCTATCCTCTATCCTATCCTATCCACTATCCTATCCTATCCTCTATCCTATCCTATCCTCTATCCTATCCTATCCTCTATCCTATCCTATCCTCTATCCTATCCTATCCTCTATCCTATCCTCCATCCTATCCTATCCTCTATCCTATAATATCATCTATCCTATCCTTTTCCCTATCCTATCCTATCCTCTATAATATCGTATCCTGTATCCTATCCTGTCCTCTTTCCTATCCTATCCTCAATCCTATCCTATCCTCTATCCTATCCTATCCTCTATCCTATCCTATCCTCTATCCTGTCCTATCCTCTATCCTCTCCTCCATCCTATCCTATCCTCTATCCTATAATATCATCTATCCTATCCTCTTCCCTATCCTATCCTATCCTCTATAATATCGTATCCTGTATCCTATCCTGTACTCTTTCCTATCCTATCCTCTATCCTGTCCTATCCTCTATCCTATCCTCCATCCTATCCTATCCTCTATCCTATAATATCATCTATCCTATCCTCTTCCCTATCCTATCCTATCCTCTATAACATCGTATCCTGTATCCTATCCTGTCCTCTTTCCTATCCTATCCTCAATCCTATCCTATCCTCTATCCTATCCTATCCTCTATCCTATCCTATCCTCTATCCTGTCCTATCCTCTATCCTATCCTCCATCCTATCCTATCCTCTATCCTATAATATCATCTATCCTATCCTCTTCCCTATCCTATCCTATCCTCTATAATATCGTATCCTGTATCCTATCCTGTACTCTTTCCTATCCTATCCCCAATCCTATCCTATCCTCTATCCTATCGTGTCTTCTATCCTATCCAATCCTCTATCCTTTCCGATCCTCTATCCTATCGTATCCTCTATAATATCGTATCCTCTATCCTATCCTATCCTCTATCCTATCCTATCCTCTATCCTATCCTATCCTCTATCCTATCCTATCCTCTATCCTATCCTATCCTCTATCCTATCCTATCCTCTATCCTATCCTATCCTCTGTCCTATCCTATCCTCTATCCTATCCTATCCTCTATCCTATCCTATCCTCTATCCTCTCCAATCCCCTATCCTATCCTCTATCCGATCTTATCCTCTATCCTATCCTATTCCTTATAATATCGTTTCCTCTGTCCTATCCTGTCCTCTATCCTATAATACCATCTATCCTATCCTATTCTCAATTCTATCCTATCCTATCCTCTATAGTATCCTATCCTCTATCCTATCCAATCCTATATCCTATCCTATCTTCTATCCTATCCTATCCTCTATCCTATTCTATCCTCTATCCTATCCTATCCTCTATCCTGTCCTAACCTCTATCCTATCCTATCCTTCTCTCCTATCCTATCCTCTATCCTATCCTATCCTCTATCCTATCCTATCGTCTATCCTATCCTATCCACTATCCTATCCTATCCTCTATCCTATCCTATCCTCTATCCTATCCTATCCTCTATCCTATCCTCCATCCTATCCTATCCTCTATCCTATAATATCATCTATCCGATCCTCTTCCCTATCCTATCCTATCCTCTATAATATCGTATCCTGTATCCTATCCTGTCCTCTTTCCTATCCTATCCTCAATCCTATCCTATCCTCTATCCTATCGTATCCTCTATCCTATCCAATCCTCTATCCTGTCCGATCCTCTATCCTATCCTATCGTCTATCCTATCCTATCCTCTATCCTATCCTATTCTCTGTGCTATCCTCTATTGTATCCTATCCTCTATCCTATCCGATCCTCTATCCTATCCTATCCTCTATAATATCGTTTCCTCTATCATTCGTTTCCTCTTTCCTATAATATTATCTATCCTATTATATTATCTATCCTATCCTCTTCTCTATCGTATCCTATCCTCTATCCTATCCTATCCTCTATCGTCTCCTATTCTCTATCCTATCCAATCCCCTATCCTATCCTGTTTCTGTCCTATCCTCTAACCTATCCTATCCTATCCTCTATCCTATCGTATCCTCTATCCTATCATATCCTCTATCCTATCCTATTCTCTATCCTATCCTATCCTCTATCATATCCTATCCTCTATTTTATCCAAACCTCTATCCTATCCTATCGTCTAACCTATCCTATCTTCTATCCTATCCAATCCTCTATCCTATCCTATCCTATATCCTATCCTATCCTCAACCCTAGCCTATCCTCAATTCTATCCTATACTCCATCCTATCCTATCCGCTATCCTATCCTATTCTCTGTGCTATCCTCTATCCTATCCTATCCCTTATCCTATCGTATTCTCTATCCTATCCTATCGTATCCTCTATCGTATCCTATCCTCTATCCTATGCAATCGTATATCCTATACTCTATCCTATCCTATCCTCTATCCTATCCTATCCTCTATCCTATCCTATACTCTATCCTATCCTTTCCGTTATCCTATCTTATCCTCTATCCTATCCTATCCTCCATCCTATCCTATCCTCTTTCCTATAATATCTTCTATCCTATCCTATCCTCTATCGTATACAATCCCCAATCCTACCCTCTATCCTATCCTATCCTCTATCGTATCCTATCCTGTATCCTATCCAATCCTCTATCATATCCTATCCTCTTTCCTATAATATCATTTATCCTATCCTATTCCCTATCCTATCATATCCTCTATCCTATCCTAACCTCTATCCTATCCTATCCTCGTTCCTATCCTATCCTCGTTCCTATCCTATCCTCAATTCTATTCTATACTTCATCCTATCCTATCCGCTATCCTATCCTATCCTCTATCCTATCCAATCCTCTATCCTATCATCTATCCTATTCTGTATCCAATCCTATCCTATTTCGCCTCCTATCGTCTATCCTATCCAATCCACTATCCTATCCTCTATCCTATCCTTTCCCCTATCCTATCCTTTCCTCTATCCTATCCTATCCTCTAGAAGATCGTATCCTCTATCCTATCCAATCCTCTATCCTATCCGAGCCTCTAACCTATCCTATTCTCCATCCTGTCCTATCCTCTATCCTATCCTCTATAATATCGTATCCTCTATCCTATCCTATCCTCTATCCTATCCTGTATCCTTTATCCTATCCTATCCTCTATCGTATCCTATCCTCTATCCTAACCTATCCTCTATCCTATCCTATCCTATTTCCTATCCTATCCTCTATCCTATCCTCTATCCTATCGTATCCTCTATCCTATCCCATTCTCTACCCTATCCTATACTCTATCCTATCATATCCTCTATCCTATCCTATCCACTATCCTAAAATATCCTATATCCTATCCTACACTCTACCCTATCCTATACTCTATAATATCTTAACCTCTATCCTATACTATCCTCTATCCCATCATATCATCTCTCCTATGCTATCCTCTACCATATCTTATCCTCTGTCCTACCCTATCCTGTATCCTATCCTCTATCCTATCCTATCCTCTAGCCTATCCTATCCTCTATCCTATCCTATCCTCTATCCTATCCTATCCACTATCCTATCCTATCCTTTATCCTATCCTATCCTCTCTCCAATCCTATCCTCAATCCTATCGTATCCAATATCCTATCCTATCCTCTATCCTATCCTATCCTCTATCCTTTCCGATCCTCTATCCTATCGTATCCTCTATCATATCCTATCCACTTTCCTATAATATCATTTATCCTATCCTATTCCCTATCCTATCATATCCTCTATCCTATCCTAACCTCTATCCTATCCTATCCTCGTTCCTATCCTATCCTCAATTCTATTCTATACTGCATCCTATCCTATCCGCTATCCTATCCTATCCTCTATCCTATCCAATCCTCTATCCTATCATCTATCCTATTCTGTATCCAATCCTATCCTATTTCGCCTCCTATCCTCTATCCTATCCAATCCCCTATCCTATCCTCTATCCTATCCTTTCCCCTATCCTATTCTGTATCCAATCCTATCCTATTTCGCCTCCTATCCTCTATCCTATCCAATCCCCTATCCTATCCTCTATCCTATCCTTTCCCCTATCCTATCCTTTCCTCTATCCTATCCTATCCTCTAGAAGATCGTATCCTCTATCCTATCCAATCCTCTATCCTATCCGAGCCTCTAACCTATCCTATTCTCCATCCTGTCCTATCCTCTATCCTATCCTCTATAATATCGTATCCTCTATCCTATCCTATCCTCTATCGTATCCTATCCTGTATCCCATCCAATCCCCTATCCTATCCTATTCTCTATCCTATCCTCAATCGTATCGTATCCTCTATCCTATCCAATCCTCTATCCTATCATCTATCCTATCCTCTATCCTATCCAATCCGCTATCCTATCCTCTATCCTATCCTATCCTCTATCCTATCCTATCCTCTATCCTATCCTGTCCTCTATCCTGCAATAGCATCTATCCTATCCTATTCTCTATCCTATCCTATCCTCTATCCTATCCTATCGTCTATCCTTTCCAATCCCCTATCCTATCCTCTACCCGACCCTATAATCTATCCTATCCTATCCTCTATCCTATCCTATCCTCTAGCCTATCCTATCCTCTATCCTATCCTATCCTCTATCCTATCCTATTTTCTATCCTATCCTATCCTGTATCCTATCCAATCCCCTATAATATACTCTAACATATCCTATCATATATCCTATCATATCCTCTACCCTATTCTATACTCTCGTCTATCCTATCCAATCCCCTATCCTATCCTCTATCTGATCCTATCCTCTATCCTATCCTATCCTCTATGTGATCCTATCCTCTATCCTATCCTATTCTCTATCCTATCCTATCCTCTATCCTATCCTATCCTCTATCCTATCCTATCCTCTATCCTATCCAATTCTCTATCCTATCCTCTATCCCGTCCTGTCCTCTATCCTATCCTATCGTCAATCCTATCCTATCCTCTATGCTATCCTATCCTCTATCCTATCCTATCGTCTATCCTATCCTATCCTCTATCCTATCCTATCCTCTATCCTATCCTATCCACTATCCTATCCTATCCTCTATCCTATCCTATCCTCTATCCTATCCTATCCTCTATCCTATCCTATCCTCTATCCTATCCTATCCTCTATCCTATCCTATCCTCTATCCTATCCTCCATCCTATCCTATCCTCTATCCTATAATATCATCTATCCTATCCTTTTCCCTATCCTATCCTATCCTCTATAATATCGTATCCTGTATCCTATCCTGTCCTCTTTCCTATCCTATCCTCAATCCTATCCTATCCTCTATCCTATCCTATCCTCTATCCTATCCTATCCTCTATCCTGTCCTATCCTCTATCCTATCCTCCATCCTATCCTATCCTCTATCCTATAATATCATCTATCCTATCCTCTTCCCTATCCTATCCTATCCTCTATAATATCGTATCCTGTATCCTATCCTGTACTCTTTCCTATCCTATCCTCTATCCTGTCCTATCCTCTATCCTATCCTCCATCCTATCCTATCCTCTATCCTATAATATCATCTATCCTATCCTCTTCCCTATCCTATCCTATCCTCTATAATATCGTATCCTGTATCCTATCCTGTACTCTTTCCTATCCTATCCTCAATCCTATCCTATCCTCTATCCTATCGTATCTTCTATCCTATCCAATCCTCTATCCTGTCCTATCCTCTATCCTATCCTCCATCCTATCCTATCCTCTATCCTATAATATCATCTATCCTATCCTCTTCCCTATCCTATCCTATCCTCTATAATATCGTATCCTGTATCCTATCCTGTACTCTTTCCTATCCTATCCCCAATCCTATCCTATCCTCTATCCTATCGTGTCTTCTATCCTATCCAATCCTCTATCCTTTCCGATCCTCTATCCTATCGTATCCTCTATAATATCGTATCCTCTATCCTATCCTATCCTCTATCCTATCCTATCCTCTATCCTATCCTATCCTCTATCCTATCCTATCCTCTATCCTATCCTATCCTCTATCCTATCCTATCCTCTATCCTATCCTATCCTCTGTCCTATCCTATCCTCTATCCTATCCTATCCTCTATCCTATCCTATCCTCTATCCTCTCCAATCCCCTATCCTATCCTCTATCCGATCTTATCCTCTATCCTATCCTATCCCTTATAATATCGTTTCCTCTGTCCTATCCTATCCTCTATCCTATCCTATCCTCTATCCTATCCTATCCTCTATCCTATCCTATCCTCTATCCTATCCTATCCTCTATCCTATCCTCCATCCTATCCTATCCTCTATCCTATAATATCATCTATCCTATCCTTTTCCCTATCCTATCCTATCCTCTATAATATCGTATCCTGTATCCTATCCTGTCCTCTTTCCTATCCTATCCTCAATCCTATCCTATCCTCTATCCTATCCTATCCTCTATCCTATCCTATCCTCTATCCTGTCCTATCCTCTATCCTATCCTCCATCCTATCCTATCCTCTATCCTATAATATCATCTATCCTATCCTCTTCCCTATCCTATCCTATCCTCTATAATATCGTATCCTGTATCCTATCCTGTACTCTTTCCTATCCTATCCTCTATCCTGTCCTATCCTCTATCCTATCCTCCATCCTATCCTATCCTCTATCCTATAATATCATCTATCCTATCCTCTTCCCTATCCTATCCTATCCTCTATAATATCGTATCCTGTATCCTATCCTGTACTCTTTCCTATCCTATCCTCAATCCTATCCTATCCTCTATCCTATCGTATCTTCTATCCTATCCAATCCTCTATCCTTTCCGATCCTCTATCCTATCGTATCCTCTATAATATCGTATCCTCTATCATATCCTATCCTCTTTCCTATAATATCATTTATCCTATCCTATTCCCTATCCTATCATATCCTCTATCCTATCCTCCATCCTATCCTATCCTCTATCCTATAATATCATCTATCCTATCCTCTTCCCTATCCTATCCTATCCTCTATAACATCGTATCCTGTATCCTATCCTGTCCTCTTTCCTATCCTATCCTCAATCCTATCCTATCGTCTATCCTATCCTATCCTCTATCCTATCCTATCCTCTATCCTGTCCTATCCTCTATCCTATCCTCCATCCTATCCTATCCTCTATCCTATAATATCATCTATCCTATCCTCTTCCCTATCCTATCCTATCCTCTATAACATCGTATCCTGTATCCTATCCTGTCCTCTTTCCTATCCTATCCTCAATCCTATCCTATCCTCTATCCTATCCTATCCTCTATCCTATCCTATCCTCTATCCTGTCCTATCCTCTATCCTATCCTCCATCCTATCCTATCCTCTATCCTATAATATCATCTATCCTATCCTCTTCCCTATCCTATCCTATCCTCTATAATATCGTATCCTGTATCCTATCCTGTACTCTTTCCTATCCTATCCCCAATCCTATCCTATCCTCTATCCTATCGTGTCTTCTATCCTATCCAATCCTCTATCCTTTCCGATCCTCTATCCTATCGTATCCTCTATAATATCGTATCCTCTATCCTATCCTATCCTCTATCCTATCCTATCCTCTATCCTATCCTATCCTCTATCCTATCCTATCCTCTATCCTATCCTATCCTCTATCCTGTCCTAACCTCTATCCTATCCTATCCTTCTCTCCTATCCTATCCTCTATCCTATCCTATCCTCTATCCTATCCTATCGTCTATCCTATCCTATCCACTATCCTATCCTATCCTCTATCCTATCCTATCCTCTATCCTATCCTATCCTCTATCCTATCCTCCATCCTATCCTATCCTCTATCCTATAATATCATCTATCCGATCCTCTTCCCTATCCTATCCTATCCTCTATAATATCGTATCCTGTATCCTATCCTGTCCTCTTTCCTATCCTATCCTCAATCCTATCCTATCCTCTATCCTATCGTATCCTCTATCCTATCCAATCCTCTATCCTGTCCGATCCTCTATCCTATCCTATCGTCTATCCTATCCTATCCTCTATCCTAGCCTATCCTCTATCCTATCCTATCCACTATCCTATCCTATCCTCTATCCTATACTATCCTCTATCCTATCCTATCCTCTATCCTATCCTCCATCCTATCCTATCCTCTATCCTATAATATTGTATATCCTATCCTCTTCCATATCCTATCCTATCCTCTATAATATCGTATCCTGTATCCTATCCTGTCCTTTTCCTATCCTATCCTCAATCCTATCCTATCCTCTATCCTATCGTATCCTCTATCCTATCCAATCCTCTATCCTGTCCGATCCTCTATCCTATCGTATCCTCTATAATATTGTATCCTCTTTCCTATCCTATCCTCTATAAGATCGTATCCTCTATCCTATCCTGTCCTCTATTCTATAATATCATCTATCCTATCCTATCCTCTGTCCAATCATATCCTGTATTATATCCTACCCTCTATCCTATCCTAGCCTCTAACCTATCCTATCCGCAATCCTATCCTATCCTCTATCCTATCCAATCCCCTATGCTATCCTCTATCGTATCCTATCCTGTATCATATCCAATCCTATATCCTATCCTCTATCCTATCCTGTCCTCTATCCTATCCTATCCTCTATCCTATGCTATCCTCTATCCTATCCTACCCTCTATCCTATCCTACCCCCTATCCTATCCTATCGTCTATCCTATCCTATCCTCTATCCTATCCAATCCCCTATCCTATACTCTATCATATACTATCATCTATCCTATCATATCCTCTATTCTATCCTATCCTCTATCCTATCCTATCCTCTAGCCTATCCTATCCTCTAACCTATCCAATCCCCTATCCTATCATCTATCCTATCCTATCCTCTATCCTATCCAATCCCCTATCCTATTCTCTATCCTATCCAATACTCGATCCTATTCTATCGTCTATCCTATCCTATCCTCTATCCTATCCTAACCTCTTCTCTATCCTATCCTATCCTCTTCTCTATCCTATCCTATCGTCTATAATATCGTATCCTCTGTCCTATCCTTTCTCTATCCTATAATATCATATATCCTATCCTATTCTCTATCCTATCCCATCCTATCTTCTATCCTATCCTATCCTCTATCCTATCCAATCCCCTATCCTATCCTCTATCCTATCCTATCCTCTATCCTATCCAATCCCCTATCCTATTATCTATCCTATCCAATACTCGATCCGATTCTATCCTCTATCCTATCCTATCCTCTATCCTATCCTATCCTCTATCCTATCCTATCCTCTTCTCTATCCTATCCTATCGTCTATAATATCGTATCCTCTGTCCTATCCTTGCTCTATCCTATAATATCATATATCCTACCCTATTCTCTATCCTATCCCATCCTATCTTCTATCGTATCCTATCCTCTATCCTATCCTCTATCCTATCCTATCCTCTATCATATCCTATCCTCTATCCTATCCTATCCTCTATCCTATCCTATCCTCTTTCCTATCCTATCCTCAATCCTATCCTATCCACTATCCTATCCTATCTTCTATCCTATCCTATCCTCTATCCTACCCTATCCTCTATAATATCGTATCCTCTATTATATCATATCCTCTTTCCTATAATATCATCTATCATATCCAATAGCCTATCCTATCCTGTATCCTATCCTATTCTCTATGCTATCCTCTATCCTATCCTATCCACTACCCTATCCTATCCTCTTTCCTATCCTATTCTCTATCCTATCCCATCCTCTATCCTATCCTATACTCTATCGTATCCTCTCCTCTATCCTATCCAATCCTTTATCCTATCCTCTATCCTATCCTATCCTCTATCCTATCCTATCCTCTATCCTATCCTATCCTCTATCCTATCCTATCCTCTATCATATCCTATCCTCTATCCTATCCTATCGTTTATCCTATCCTATCCTCTATCCTATCCTATCCTCTACCCTATTCTATCCTCTATTGTATCTTCTCCTCTATCCTATCCTTTCCTCTATCCTATCCTATCCTCTATCCTATCCTATCCTCTATCCTATCCTATCCTATATCCTATCCTATCCTCTATCCTATCCTGTCCTCAATCGTATCCTATCCTCTATCCTATCCTATCCTCTATCCTATCCTATCCTCTATCCTATCCTATCCTCTATCCTATCCTATCCTCTATCCTATCCTATCCTCTATCCTCTATCCTTTCCTCTATCGTCTCCTGTCCTATACTCTATCCTATCCTATCCTCTATCCTATCCTATCCTCTATCCTATCCTATCCTCTATCCTATCCTATCCTCTATCCTATCCTATCCACTATCCTATCCTACCCTCTATCCTATCCTATCCTCTATCCTATCCTATCGTCTATCCTATCCTATCCTCTATCCTATCCTATCCTCTATCCTATCCTATCCTCTATCCTATCCTATCCTCTATCCTATCCTATCCTCTAACCTATCCTATCCTCTATCCTATCCTCTATCCTATCCTCTATCCTATCCTATCCTCTATCCTATCCTATCCTCTATCCTATTCTATCCTTCTCTATTATCCTATCCTCTATCCTATCGTATCCTCTATCCTATTCAATCCTGTATCCTATCCTCTATCCTATCATATCCTCTAACTTATGATATCCTCTATCCTATCTTATCATCTGTCCTATTCTATACTCTATCTTATCCTTTCCGCCATCCTATCCAATCCTGTCCTCTATCGAATCCTATCCTCTATCCTATCCTCTATCCTATCCTATCCTCTATCCGATCCTATCCTCTATCCTATCCTATGCTCTATAATATCGTTTCCTCTGTCCTATAATGTCCTCTATCCTATAATATCCTCTAACCTATCCTATCCTCTATCCTATAATATCCTCTAACCTATCCTATCCTCTATCCTATCCTCTATCCTATCCTCTATCCTATCCTATCCTCTATCCTATTCTATCCCCTATCCTATCCTATCCTCTATCCTATCCTCTATCCTATCCTATCCTCTATCCTATCCTATCCTATCCTCTATCCTATCCTATCCAATCCTATATCCTATTCTCTATCCTATCCTATCCTCTATCGTATCCTATCCTCTATCCTATCCAAACCTTTATCCTATCCTATCCTCTATCCTATCCTATCCCCTATCCTATCCTATCCTCTATCCTATCCTATCCGCTATCCTATCCTATCCTCTATCCTATCCTATCCTCTATCCTATCCCATTCTCTATCCTATCCTATCCTCTTTCCTATCCTATTGTCTATCCTATCCTATCCTTTATCCTATCCTATCCTCTCACCAATCCTATCCTCAATCCTATCCTATCCCCTATCCTATCCTATCCTCTATCCTATCCTATCCTCTATCCTATCCTATCCTCTCCTCTATCCTATCCTATCCTCTAACCTATCCTATCCTCTATCCTATCCTCTATCCTATCCCATCCTCTATCCTATTCTATCCTTCTCTATCATCCTATCCTCTATCCTATCCTATCCTCTATCCTATCCTATACTCTATCCTATTCTATCCTTCTCTCCTATCCTATCCTCTATCCTATCCTATCCTCTATCCTATCGTATCCTCTATCCTATCCAATCCTCTATCCTATCCTCTATCCTATCCTATCCTCTAACTTATCCTATCCTCTATCCTATCTTATCCTCTGTCCTATTCTATACTCTATCCTATCCTTTCCGCCATCCTATCCTATACTGTCCTCTATCGAATCCTATCCTCTATCCTATCCTCTATCCTATCCTATCCTCTATCCTATCCTATCCTCTATCCTATCATATCCTCTATCCTATCCTATCCTCTATCCTATCCTATCCTCTATCCTATCCTATCCTCTATCGTCTCCTGTCCTATACTCTATCCTATCCTATCCTCTATCCTATCCTATCCACTATCCTATCCTATCCTCTATCCTATCCTATCCTCTATCCTATCCTATCCTCTATCCTATCCTATCCTCTAACCTATCCTATCCTCTATCCTATCCTCTATCCTACCCTATCCTCTATCCTATTCTATCCTTCTCTATTATCCTATCCTCTAGACTATCCTATCCTCTATCCTATTCTATCCTTCTCTCCTATCCTATCCTCTATCCTATCCTATCCTCTATCCTATCGTATCCTCTATCCTATCCAATCCTCTATCCTATCCTCTATCCTATCCTATCCTCTAACTTATCCTATCCTCTATCCTATCTTATCCTCTGTCCTATCCTATCCTCTATCCTATCCTATCCTCTATCCTATCCTATCCTCTATCCTATCCTATCCTCTATCCTATCCTATCCTCTATCCTATCCTATCCTCTATCTTATCCTATCCTCTATCCTATCCTATCCTCTATCCTATCCCATTCTCTATCCTATCCTATCCTCTTTCCTATCCTATCCTCTATCCTATCCAATCCTATTTCGTATCCTCTATCCTATCCTATCCTCTAACCTATCCTATCCTCTATCCTATCCAAACCTTTATCCTATCCTATCCTCTATCCTATCCTATCCCCTATCCTATCCTATCCTCTATTGTATCCTATCCTCTATCCTATCCTATCCTATCCTCTATCCTATCCTATCCTCTATCCTATCCTATCCTCTATCCTATCCTATCCTCTATCCTATCCTATCCTCTATCCTATCCTATCCTCTATCCTATCCTATCCTCTATCCTATCCTATCCCCTATCCTATCCTATCCTCTATCGTATCCTATCCTCTATCCTATCCTATCCTATCCTCTATCCTATCCTATCCTCTATCCTATCCTATCCTCTATCCTATCCTATCCTCTATCCTATCCTATCCTCTATCCTATCCTATCCTCTATCTTATCCTATCCTCTATCCTATCCAATCCCCTATCCTATCCTCTATCCTATCCTATCCTCTATCCTATCCAATCCCCTATCCTATTATCTATCCTATCCAATACTCGATCCGATTCTATCCTCTATCCTATCCTATCCTCTATCCTATCCTATCCTCTATCCTATCCTATCCTCTTCTCTATCCTATCCTATCGTCTATAATATCGTATCCTCTGTCCTATCCTTGCTCTATCCTATAATATCATATATCCTACCCTATTCTCTATCCTATCCCATCCTATCTTCTATCGTATCCTATCCTCTATCCTATCCAATCCTCTATCATATCCTCTATCCTATCCTCTATCCTATCCTATCCTCTATCATATCCTATCCTCTATCCTATCCTATCCTCTATCCTATCCTATCCTCTTTCCTATCCTATCCTCAATCCTATCCTATCCACTATCCTATCCTATCTTCTATCCTATCCTATCCTCTATCCTACCCTATCCTCTATAATATCGTATCCTCTATTATATCATATCCTCTTTCCTATAATATCATCTATCATATCCAATAGCCTATCCTATCCTGTATCCTATCCTATTCTCTATGCTATCCTCTATCCTATCCTATCCACTACCCTATCCTATCCTCTTTCCTATCCTATTCTCTATCCTATCCCATCCTCTATCCTATCCTATACTCTATCGTATCCTGTCCTCTATCCTATCCAATCCTTTATCCTATCCTCTATCCTATCCTATCCTCTATCCTATCCTATCCTCTATCCTATCCTATCCTCTATCCTATCCTATCCTCTATCATATCCTATCCTCTATCCTATCCTATCGTTTATCCTATCCTATCCTCTATCCTATCCTATCCTCTACCCTATTCTATCCTCTATAGTATCTTCTCCTCTATCCTATCCTTTCCTCTATCCTATCCTATCCTCTATCCTATCCTATCCTCTATCCTATCCTATCCTATATCCTATCCTATCCTCTATCCTATCCTGTCCTCAATCGTATCCTATCCTCTATCCTATCCTATCCTCTATCCTATCCTATCCTCTATCCTATCCTATCCTCTATCCTATCCTATCCTCTATCCTCTATCCTTTCCTCTATCGTCTCCTGTCCTATACTCTATCCTATCCTATCCTCTATCCTATCCTATCCTCTATCCTATCCTATCCTCTATCCTATCCTATCCTCTATCCTATCCTATCCACTATCCTATCCTACCCTCTATCCTATCCTATCCTCTATCCTATCCTATCGTCTATCCTATCCTATCCTCTATCCTATCCTATCCTCTATCCTATCCTATCCTCTATCCTATCCTATCCTCTATCCTATCCTATCCTCTAACCTATCCTATCCTCTATCCTATCCTCTATCCTATCCTCTATCCTATCCTATCCTCTATCCTATCCTATCCTCTATCCTATCCTATCCTCTATCCTATCCTATCCTCTAACCTATCCTATCCTCTATCCTATCCTCTATCCTATCCTCTATCCTATCCTATCCTCTATCCTATCCTATCCTCTATCCTATCATATCCTCTAACTTATGATATCCTCTATCCTATCTTATCATCTGTCCTATTCTATACTCTATCTTATCCTTTCCGCCATCCTATCCAATCCTGTCCTCTATCGAATCCTATCCTCTATCCTATCCTCTATCCTATCCTATCCTCTATCCGATCCTATCCTCTATCCTATCCTATGCTCTATAATATCGTTTCCTCTGTCCTATAATGTCCTCTATCCTATAATATCCTCTAACCTATCCTATCCTCTATCCTATAATATCCTCTAACCTATCCTATCCTCTATCCTATCCTCTATCCTATCCTCTATCCTATCCTATCCTCTATCCTATTCTATCCCCTATCCTATCCTATCCTCTATCCTATCCTCTATCCTATCCTATCCTCTATCCTATCCTATCCTATCCTCTATCCTATCCTATCCAATCCTATATCCTATTCTCTATCCTATCCTATCCTCTATCGTATCCTATCCTCTATCCTATCCAAACCTTTATCCTATCCTATCCTCTATCCTATCCTATCCCCTATCCTATCCTATCCTCTATCCTATCCTATCCGCTATCCTATCCTATCCTCTATCCTATCCTATCCTCTATCCTATCCCATTCTCTATCCTATCCTATCCTCTTTCCTATCCTATTGTCTATCCTATCCTATCCTTTATCCTATCCTATCCTCTCACCAATCCTATCCTCAATCCTATCCTATCCCCTATCCTATCCTATCCTCTATCCTATCCTATCCTCTATCCTATCCTATCCTCTATCCTATCCTATCCTCTAACCTATCCTATCCTCTATCCTATCCTCTATCCTATCCCATCCTCTATCCTATTCTATCCTTCTCTATCATCCTATCCTCTATCCTATCCTATCCTCTATCCTATCCTATACTCTATCCTATTCTATCCTTCTCTCCTATCCTATCCTCTATCCTATCCTATCCTCTATCCTATCGTATCCTCTATCCTATCCAATCCTCTATCCTATCCTCTATCCTATCCTATCCTCTAACTTATCCTATCCTCTATCCTATCTTATCCTCTGTCCTATTCTATACTCTATCCTATCCTTTCCGCCATCCTATCCTATACTGTCCTCTATCGAATCCTATCCTCTATCCTATCCTCTATCCTATCCTATCCTCTATCCTATCCTATCCTCTATCCTATCATATCCTCTATCCTATCCTATCCTCTATCCTATCCTATCCTCTATCCTATCCTATCCTCTATCGTCTCCTGTCCTATACTCTATCCTATCCTATCCTCTATCCTATCCTATCCTCTATCCTATCCTATTCTCTATCCTATCCTATCCTCTATCCTATCCTATCCACTATCCTATCCTATCCTCTATCCTATCCTATCCTCTATCCTATCCTATTCTCTATCCTATCCTATCCTCTATCCTATCCTATCCACTATCCTATCCTACCCTCTATCCTATCCTATTGTCTATCCTATCCTATCCTCTATCCTATCCTATCCTCTATCCTATCCTATCCTCTATCCTATCCTATCCTCTATCCTATCGTATCCTCTATCCTATCCAATCCTCTATCCAATCCTCTATCCTATCCTATCCTCTAACTTATCCTATCCTCTATCCTATCTTATCCTCTGTCCTATTCTATACTCTATCCTATCCTTTCCGCCATCCTATCCTATCCTGTCCTCTATCGAATCCTATCCTCTATCCTATCCTCTATCCTATCCTATCCTCTATCCTATCCTATTCTCTATCCCATCCTGTCCTCTATCCTATAATATCATCTATCCTATCCTATCCTCTATCCTATCCTATCCGCTATCCTATCCTATCCTCTACCCTATCCTATCCTCTATCCTATCCCATTCTCTATCCTATCCTATCCTCTTTCCTATCCTATTGTCTATCCTATCCTATCCTTTATCCTATCCTATCCTCTCACCAATCCTATCCTCAATCCTATCCTATCCCCTATCCTATCCTATCCTCTATCCTATCCTATCCTCTATCCTATCCTATCCTCTATCCTATCCTATCCTCTAACCTATCCTATCCTCTATCCTATCCTCTATCCTATCCCATCCTCTATCCTATTCTATCCTTCTCTATCATCCTATCCTCTATCCTATCCTATCCTCTATCCTATCCTATCCTCTATCCTATCCTATCCTCTATCCTATCCTCTATCCTATCCTCTATCCTATCCTATCCTCTATCCTATCCTATCCTCTATCCTATTCTATCCTTCTCTATTATCCTATCCTCTATCCTATCGTATCCTCTATCCTATTCAATCCTGTATCCTATCCTCTATCCTATCATATCCTCTAACTTATGATATCCTCTATCCTATCTTATCATCTGTCCTATTCTATACTCTATCTTATCCTTTCCGCCATCCTATCCAATCCTGTCCTCTATCGAATCCTATCCTCTATCCTATCCTCTATCCAATCCTGTCCTCTATCGAATCCTATCCTCTATCCTATCCTCTATCCTATCCTATCCTCTATCCGATCCTATCCTCTATCCTATCCTATGCTCTATAATATCGTTTCCTCTGTCCTATAATGTCCTCTATCCTATAATATCCTCTAACCTATCCTATCCTCTATCCTATAATATCCTCTAACCTATCCTATCCTCTATCCTATCCTCTATCCTATCCTCTATCCTATCCTATCCTCTATCCTATTCTATCCCCTATCCTATCCTATCCTCTATCCTATCCTCTATCCTATCCTATCCTCTATCCTATCCTATCCTATCCTCTATCCTATCCTATCCAATCCTATATCCTATTCTCTATCCTATCCTATCCTCTATCGTATCCTATCCTCTATCCTATCCAAACCTTTATCCTATCCTATCCTCTATCCTATCCTATCCCCTATCCTATCCTATCCTCTATCCTATCCTATCCGCTATCCTATCCTATCCTCTATCCTATCCTATCCTCTATCCTATCCCATTCTCTATCCTATCCTATCCTCTTTCCTATCCTATTGTCTATCCTATCCTATCCTTTATCCTATCCTATCCTCTCACCAATCCTATCCTCAATCCTATCCTATCCCCTATCCTATCCTATCCTCTATCCTATCCTATCCTCTATCCTATCCTATCCTCTATCCTATCCTATCCTCTAACCTATCCTATCCTCTATCCTATCCTCTATCCTATCCCATCCTCTATCCTATTCTATCCTTCTCTATCATCCTATCCTCTATCCTATCCTATCCTCTATCCTATCCTATACTCTATCCTATTCTATCCTTCTCTCCTATCCTATCCTCTATCCTATCCTATCCTCTATCCTATCGTATCCTCTATCCTATCCAATCCTCTATCCTATCCTCTATCCTATCCTATCCTCTAACTTATCCTATCCTCTATCCTATCTTATCCTCTGTCCTATTCTATACTCTATCCTATCCTTTCCGCCATCCTATCCTATACTGTCCTCTATCGAATCCTATCCTCTATCCTATCCTCTATCCTATCCTATCCTCTATCCTATCCTATCCTCTATCCTATCATATCCTCTATCCTATCCTATCCTCTATCCTATCCTATCCTCTATCCTATCCTATCCTCTATCGTCTCCTGTCCTATACTCTATCCTATCCTATCCTCTATCCTATCCTATCCTCTATCCTATCCTATTCTCCATCCTATCCTATCCTCTATCCTATCCTATCCACTATCCTATCCTATCCTCTATCCTATCCTATCCTCTATCCTATCCTATTCTCTATCCTATCCTATCCTCTATCCTATCCTATCCACTATCCCATCCTACCCTCTATCCTATCCTATTGTCTATCCTATCCTATCCTCTATCCTATCCTATCCTCTATCCTATCCTATCCTCTATCCTATCCTATCCTCTATCCTATCGTATCCTCTATCCTATCCAATCCTCTATCCAATCCTCTATCCTATCCTATCCTCTAACTTATCCTATCCTCTATCCTATCTTATCCTCTGTCCTATTCTATACTCTATCCTATCCTTTCCGCCATCCTATCCTATCCTGTCCTCTATCGAATCCTATCCTCTATCCTATCCTCTATCCTATCCTATCCTCTATCCTATCCTATTCTCTATCCCATCCTGTCCTCTATCCTATAATATCATCTATCCTATCCTATCCTCTATCCTATCCTATCCGCTATCCTATCCTATCCTCTACCCTATCCTATCCTCTATCCTATCCCATTCTCTATCCTATCCTATCCTCTTTCCTATCCTATTGTCTATCCTATCCTATCCTTTATCCTATCCTATCCTCTCACCAATCCTATCCTCAATCCTATCCTATCCCCTATCCTATCCTATCCTCTATCCTATCCTATCCTCTATCCTATCCTATCCTCTATCCTATCCTATCCTCTAACCTATCCTATCCTCTATCCTATCCTCTATCCTATCCCATCCTCTATCCTATTCTATCCTTCTCTATCATCCTATCCTCTATCCTATCCTATCCTCTATCCTATCCTATCCTCTATCCTATCCTATCCTCTATCCTATTCTATTCTTCTCTCCTATCCTATCCTCTATCCTATCCTATCCTCTATCCTATCGTATCCTCTATCCTATCCAATCCTCTATCCTATCCTCTATCCTATCCTATCCTCTAACTTATCCTATCCTCTATCCTATCTTATCCTCTGTCCTATTCTATACTCTATCCTATCCTTTCCGCCATCCTATCCTATCCTGTCCTCTATCGAATCCTATCCTCTATCTTATCCTCTATCCTATCCTATCCTCTATCCTATCCTATCCTCTATCCTATCCTATCCTCTATCCTATCCTATCCTCTATCCTATCATATCCTCTATCCTATCCTATCCTCTATCCTATCCTATCCTCTATCCTATCCTATCCTCTATCGTCTCCTGTCCTATACTCTATCCTATCCTATCCTCTATCCTATCCTATCCTCTTTCCTATCCTATCCTCTATCCTATCCTATCCTCTATCCTATCCTATCCACTATCCTATCCTATCCTCTTTCCTATCCTATTGTCTATCCTATCCTATCCTTTATCCTATCCTATCCTCTCACCAATCCTATCCTCTATCCTATCCTATCCTCTATCCTATCCTATCCTCTATCCTATCCTATCCTCTATCCTATCCTATCCTCTATGATATCCTATCCTCTAACCTATCCTATCCTCTATCCTATCCTCTATCCTATCTTATCCTCTGTCCTATTCTATACTCTATCCTATCCTTTCCGCCATCCTATCCTATCCTGTCCTCTATCGAATCCTATCCTCTATCCTATCCTCTATCCTATCCTATCCTCTATCCTATCCTATTCTCTATCCCATCCTGTCCTCTATCCTATAATATCATCTATCCTATCCTATCCTCTATCCTATCCTATCCGCTATCCTATCCTATCCTCTACCCTATCCTATCCTCTATCCTATCCCATTCTCTATCCTATCCTATCCTCTTTCCTATCCTATTGTCTATCCTATCCTATCCTTTATCCTATCCTATCCTCTCACCAATCCTATCCTCAATCCTATCCTATCCCCTATCCTATCCTATCCTCTATCCTATCCTATCCTCTATCCTATCCTATCCTCTATCCTATCCTATCCTCTAACCTATCCTATCCTCTATCCTATCCTCTATCCTATCCCATCCTCTATCCTATTCTATCCTTCTCTATCATCCTATCCTCTATCCTATCCTATCCTCTATCCTATCCTATCCTCTATCCTATCCTATCCTCTATCCTATCCTATCCTCTATCCTATTCTATTCTTCTCTCCTATCCTATCCTCTATCCTATCCTATCCTCTATCCTATCGTATCCTCTATCCTATCCAATCCTCTATCCTATCCTCTATCCTATCCTATCCTCTAACTTATCCTATCCTCTATCCTATCTTATCCTCTGTCCTATTCTATACTCTATCCTATCCTTTCTGCCATCCTATCCTATCCTGTCCTCTATCGAATCCTATCCTCTATCTTATCCTCTATCCTATCCTATCCTCTATCCTATCCTATCCTCTATCCTATCCTATCCTCTATCCTATCCTATCCTCTATCCTATCATATCCTCTATCCTATCCTATCCTCTATCCTATCCTATCCTCTATCCTATCCTATCCTCTATCGTCTCCTGTCCTATACTCTATCCTATCCTATCCTCTATCCTATCCTATCCTCTTTCCTATCCTATCCTCTATCCTATCCTATCCTCTATCCTATCCTATCCACTATCCTATCCTATCCTCTTTCCTATCCTATTGTCTATCCTATCCTATCCTTTATCCTATCCTATCCTCTCACCAATCCTATCCTCTATCCTATCCTATCCTCTATCCTATCCTATCCTCTATCCTATCCTATCCTCTATCCTATCCTATCCTCTATGCTATCCTATCCTCTAACCTATCCTATCCTCTATCCTATCCTCTATCCTATCCTATCCTCTATCCTATTCTATCCTTCTCTATTATCCTATCCTCTATCCTATCCTATCCTCTATCCTATCCTATCCTCTATCCTATTCTATCCTTCTCTCCTATCCTATCCTCTATCCTATCCTATCCTCTATCCTATCGTATCCTCTATCCTATCCAATCCTCTATCCTATCCTCTATCCTATCCTATTCTCTAACTTATCCTATCCTCTATCCTATCTTATCATCTGTCCTATTCTATACTCTATACTATCCTTTCCGCCATCCTATCCTATCCTGTCCTCTATCGAATCCTATCCTCTATCCTATCCTCTATCCTATCCTATCCTCTATCCTATCCTATCCTCTATCCCATCCTGTCCTCTATCCTATGATATCATCTATCCTATCCTATTCTCTATCCTATCCTATCCTATCCTCTACCGTAGCCTATCCTGTATCCGATCCAATCCCCTATCGTCTCCTCTATCCTATCCTATTCTCTATCCTATCCTCTATCCTATCGTATCCTCTATCCTATCCAATCCTCTATCCTATAATATCATCTATCCTATCCTATTCTCTATCCTATCCTATCCTATCCTCTACCGTATCCTAACCTGTATCCGATCCAATCCCCTATCGTCTCCTCTATCCTATCCTATTCTCTATCCTATCCTCTATCCTATCCTATCCTCTATCCTATCCTATCCTCTATCCTATCCTATCCTCTATCCTATCCTATCTTCTATCCTATCCTATCCTCTATCCTATCCTATCCTCTATCCTATCCTATCCTCTAACCTATCCTATCCTCTATCCTATCCTCTATCCTATCCTATCCTCTATCCTATTCTATCCTTCTCTATTATCCTATCCTCTATCCTATCCTATCCTCTATCCTATCCTATCCTCTATCCTATTCTATCCTTCTCTCCTATCCTATCCTCTATACTATCCTATCCTCTATCCTATCGTATCCTCTATCCTATCCAATCCTCTATCCTATCCTCTATCCTATCCTATCCTCTATCCTATCCTATCCTCTATCCTATCCTATCCTCTATCCTATCCTATCCTCTTTCCTATCCTATTGTCTATCCTATCCTATCCTTTATCCTATCCTATCCTCTCACCAATCCTATCCTCAATCCTATCCTATCCTCTATCCTATCCTATCCTCTATCCTATCCTATCCTCTATCCTATCCTATCCTCTATCCTATCCTATCCTCTAACCTATCCTATCCTCTATCCTATCCTCTATCCTATCCTATCCTCTATCCTATTCTATCCTTCTCTATTATCCTATCCTCTATCCTATCCTATCCTCTATCCTATCCTATCCTCTATCCTATTCTATCCTCTATCCTATCCTATCCTCTATCCTATCCTATCCTCTATCCTATCCTATCCTCTATCCTATCCTATCCTCTATCCTATCCTATCCTCTATCCTATCTTATCCTCTGTCCTATTCTATACTCTATCCTATCCTTTCCGCCATCCTATCCTATCCTGTCCTCTATCGAATCCTATCCTCTATCCTATCCTCTATCCTATCCTATCCTCTATCCTATCCTATCCTCTATCCTATCCTATACTCTATCCTATCCTATCCTCTATCCTATCCTATCCTCTATCCTATCCTATCCTCTATCCTATCCTATCGTCTATCCTATCCTATCCTCTATCCTATCCTATCCTCTATCCTATCCTATCCTCTATCCTATCCTATCCTCTATCCTATCCTATCCTCTATCCTATCCTATCCTCTATCCTATCCTATCCTCTATCCTATCCTATCCTCTATCCTATCCTATCCTATCCTATCCTCTATCCTATCCTACCCGCTATCCTATCCTATCCTCTATCCTATCCTATCCTCTATCCTATCCCATTCTCTATCCTATCCTATCCTCTTTCCTATCCTATTGTCTATCCTATCCTATCCTATCCTCTATCCTATCCTATCCTCTATCCTATCCTATCCTATCCTATCCTCTATCCTATCCTACCCGCTATCCTATCCTATCCTCTATCCTATCCTATCCTCTATCCTATCCCATTCTCTATCCTATCCTATCCTCTTTCCTATCCTATTGTCTATACTATCCTATCCTTTATCCTATCCTATCCTCTCACCAATCCTATCCTCAATCCTATCCTATCCTCTATCCTATCCTATCCTCTAACCTATCCTATCCTCTATCCTATCCTCTATCCTATCCTCTATCCTATCCTATCCTCTATCCTATCCTCTATCCTATTCTATCCTTCTCTATTATCCTATCCTCTATCCTATCCTATCCTCTATCCTATCGTATCCCCTATCCTATCCAATCCTGTATCCTATCCTCTATCCTATCATATCCTCTAACTTATCCTATCCTCTATCCTATCTTATCCTCTGTCCTATTCTATACTCTATCCTATCCTTTCCGCCATCCTATCCAATCCTGTCCTCTATCGAATCCTATCCTCTATCCTATCCTCTATCCTATCCTATCCTCTATCCGATCCTATCCTCTATCCTATCCTATCCTCTATAATATCGTTTCCTCTGTCCTATAATGTCCTCTATCCTATAATATCCTCTAACCTATCCTATCCTCTATCCTATCCTCTATCCTATCCTCTATCCTATCCTATCCTCTATCCTATTCTATCCCCCATCCTATCCTATCCTCTATCCTATCCTCTATCCTATCCTATCCTCTATCCTATCCTATCCTATCCTCTATCCTATCCTATCCTCTATCCTATCCTATCCTCTATCCTATCCTATCCTCTATCCTATCCTATCCTCTATCCTATCCTATCCTCTATCCTATCCTATCCACTATCCTATCCTATCCTCTATCCTATCCTATCCTCTATCCTATCCTATCCTCTATCCTATCCTATCCTCTAACCTATCCTATCCTCTATCCTATCCTCTATCCTACCCTATCCTCTATCCTATTCTATCCTTCTCTATTATCCTATCCTCTAGACTATCCTATCCTCTATCCTATTCTATCCTTCTCTCCTATCCTATCCTCTATCCTATCCTATCCTCTATCCTATCCAAACCTTTATCCTATCCTATCCTCTATCCTATCCTATCCCCTATCCTATCCTATCCTCTATTGTATCCTATCCTCTATCCTATCCTATCCTATCCTCTATCCTATCCTATCCTCTATCCTATCCTATCCTCTATCCTATCCTATCCTCTATCCTATCCTATCCTCTATCCTATCCTATCCTCTATCCTATCCTATCCTCTATCCTATCCTATCCTCTATCCTATCCTATCCTCTATCCTATCCTATCCCCTATCCTATCCTATCCTCTATCGTATCCTATCCTCTATCCTATCCTATCCTATCCTCTATCCTATCCTATCCTCTATCCTATCCTATCCTCTATCCTATCCTATCCTCTATCCTATCCTATGCTCTATCCTATTCTATCCTCTATCCTATCCTATCCTCTATCTTATCCTATCCTCTATCCTATCCTATCCTCTATCCTATCCCATTCTCTATCCTATCCTATCCTCTTTCCTATCCTATCCTCTATCCTATCCAATCCTATTTCGTATCCTCTATCCTATCCTATACTCTATCCTATCCTATCCTCTATCCTATCCTATCCTCTACCCTATCCTATCGTCTATCATATCCTATCGTCTATCCTATCCTATCCTCTATTATATCCTATCCTCTATCCTATCCTATCCTCTATCCTATACTATCCTCTATCCTATCCTATCCTCTATCCTATCCTATCCTCTAGCCTATCCTATCCTCTATACTATCCTATCCTGTATCCTATCCTATCCTCTATCCTATCCTATCCTCTATCCTATCCTATCCTCTATCCGATCATATCCTCTATCCTATCCTATCCTATCCTCTATAATATCGTATCCTTTATCCCATCCTATCCTCTATCCTATCCTATCCTCTATCCTATCCTATCCTCTATCCTATCCTATCCTCTAGCCTATCCTATCCTCTATACTATCCTATCCTCTATCCTATCCTATCCACTATCGTATCCTATCCTCTATCCGATCATATCCTCTATCCTATCCTATCCTATCCTCTATCCTATCCTATCCTGTATCCTACCCTATCGTCTATCATATCCTATCGTCTATCCTATCCTATCCTCTATTATATCCTATCCTCTATCCTATCCTATCCTCTAACCTATACTATCCTCTATCCTATCCTATCCTCTATCCTATCCTATCCTCTAGCCTATCCTATCCTCTATACTATCCTATCCTGTATCCTATCCTATCCTCTATCCTATCCTATCCTCTATCCTATCCTATCCTATATACGATCCTATCCTCTATTCTATCCAATCCCCTATCCTATCCTCTACCCGATCCTATCCTCTATCCTATAGAATTCCCTATCCTATCCTCTACCGTATTGTATCCTCTATAATATCGTATCCTCTATTATATTCTATCGTATAATATCCTCAAACCTATCCTATCCTCTATCCGATCATATCCTTTATCCTATCCTATCCTATCCTCTATAATATCGTATCCTTTATCCCATCCTATCCTCTATCCTATCCTATCCTCTATCCTATCCTATCCTCTATCCTATCCTATCGTCTATCATATCCTATCGTCTATCCTATCCTATCCTCTATTATATCCTATCCTCTATCCTATCCTATCCTCTATCCTATCCTATACTCTATCCTATCCTATCCTCTATCCTATACTATCCTCTATCCTATCCTATCCTCTATCCTATCCTATCCTCTAGCCTATCCTATCCTCTATCCTATCCTGTATCCTATCCTATCCTGTATCCTATCCTATCCTCTATCCTATCCTATCCTCTATCCTATCCTATCCTCTATCCTATCCTATCCTCTATCCTATCCTATCCTCTATCCTATCCTATCCTCTATCCTATGCTATCCTCTAACCTATTCTATCCTTCTCTCCTATCCTATCCTCTATCCTATCGTATCCTCTATCCTATCCAATCCTCTATCCAATCCTCTATCCTATCCTATCCTCTAACTTATCCTATCCTCTATCCTATCTTATCCTCTGTCCTATTCTATACTCTATCCTATCCTTTCCGCCATCCTATCCTATCCTGTCCTCTATCGAATCCTACCCTCTATCCTATCCTCTATCCTATCCTATCCTCTATCCTATCCTATCCTCTATCCCATCCTGTCCTCTATCCTATAATATCATCTATCCTATCCTATTCTCAATCCTATCCTATCCTATCGTCTACCGTAGCCTATCCTGTATCCGATCCAATCCCCTATCGTCTCCTCTATCCTATCCTATTCTCTACCCTATCCTCTATCCTATCGTATCCTCTATCCTATCCAATCCTCTATCCTATCCTGTCCTCTATCCTATAATATCATCTATCCTATCCTATTCTCTATCCGATCATATCCTCTATCCTATCCTATCCTATCCTCTATAATATCGTATCCTATATCCTATTCTCTATCCTATCCTATCCTCTATCGTATCCTATCCCCTATCCTATCCTATCCCCTATCCTATCCAATCCTCTATCCTATCCTCTATCCTATCCAATCCTCTATCCTATCCTCTATCCTATCCTATCCTCTAACTTATCCTATCCTCTATCCTATCTTATCCTCTGTCCTATTCTATACTCTATCCTATCCTTTCCGCCATCCTATCCTATCCTGTCCTCTATCGAATCCTATCCTCTATCCTATCCTCTATCCTATCCTATCCTCTATCCTATCCTATCCTCTATCCTATCCTATCCTCTATCCTATCCTATCCTCTATCCTATCCTATCCTCTATCCTATCCTATCCTCTATCCTATCCTATCCTCTATCCTATCCTATCCCCTATCCTATCCTATCCTCTATCGTATCCTATCCTCTATCCTATCCTATCCTATCCTCTATCCTATCCTATCCTCTATCCTATCCTATCCTCTATCCTATCCTATCCTCTATCCTATCTTATCCTCTATCCTATCCTATCCTCTATCCTATCCTATCCTCTATCTTATCCTATCCTCTATCCTATCCTATCCTCTATCCTATCCCATTCTCTATCCTATCCTATCCTCTTTCCTATCCTATCCTCTATCCTATCCAATCCTATTTCGTATCCTCTATCCTATCCTATACTCTATCCTATCCTATCCTCTATCCTATCCTATCCTGTATCCTATCCTATCCTCTATCCTATCCTATCCTCTATCCTATCCTATCCTCTATCCGATCATATCCTCTATCCTATCCTATCCTATCCTCTATAATATCGTATCCTTTATCCCATCCTATCCTCTATCCTATCCTATCCTCTATCCTATCCTATCCTCTATCCTATCCTATCCTCTAGCCTATCCTATCCTCTATACTATCCTATCCTCTATCCTATCCTATCCACTATCGTATCCTATCCTCTATCCGATCATATCCTCTATCCTATCCTATCCTATCCTCTATCCTATCCTATCCTGTATCCTACCCTATCGTCTATCATATCCTATCGTCTATCCTATCCTATCCTCTATTATATCCTATCCTCTATCCTATCCTATCCTCTAACCTATACTATCCTCTATCCTATCCTATCCTCTATCCTATCCTATCCTCTATCCTATCCTATCCTCTATCCTATCCTATCGTCTATCATATCCTATCGTCTATCCTATCCTATCCTCTATTATATCCTATCCTCTATCCTATCCTATCCTCTATCCTATCCTATACTCTATCCTATCCTATCCTCTATCCTATACTATCCTCTATCCTATCCTATCCTCTATCCTATCCTATCCTCTAGCCTATCCTATCCTCTATCCTATCCTGTATCCTATCCTATCCTGTATCCTATCCTATCCTCTATCCTATCCTATCCTCTATCCTATCCTATCCTCTATCCTATCCTATCCTCTATCCTATCCTATCCTCTATCCTATCCTATCCTCTATCCTATCCTATCCTCTATCCTATCCTATCCTCTATCCTATCCTATCCTCTATCCTATCCTATCCTCTATCCTATCCTATCCTCTATCCTATCCTATCCTCTATCCTATCCTATCCTCTATCCTATCCTATCCTCTATCCTATCCTATCCTCTAACCTATTCTATCCTTCTCTCCTATCCTATCCTCTATCCTATCGTATCCTCTATCCTATCCAATCCTCTATCCAATCCTCTATCCTATCCTATCCTCTAACTTATCCTATCCTCTATCCTATCTTATCCTCTGTCCTATTCTATACTCTATCCTATCCTTTCCGCCATCCTATCCTATCCTGTCCTCTATCGAATCCTACCCTCTATCCTATCCTCTATCCTATCCTATCCTCTATCCTATCCTATCCTCTATCCTATCCTATCCCCTATCCTATCCTATCCTCTATCCTATCCTATCCTCTAACCTATCCTATCCTCTATCCTATCCCCTATCCTATCCTATCCTCTATCCTATTCTATCCTTCTCTATTATCCTATCCTCTATCCTATCCTATCCTCTATCCTATCCTCTATCCTATCCAATCCTCTATCCTATCCTCTATCCTATCCTATCCTCTAACTTATCCTATCCTCTATCCTATCTTATCCTCTGTCCTATTCTATACTCTATCCTATCCTTTCCGCCATCCTATCCTATCCTGTCCTCTATCGAATCCTATCCTCTATCCTATCCTCTATCCTATCCTATCCTCTATCCTATCCTATCCTCTATCCTATCCTATACTCTATCCTATACTATCCTCTATCCTATCATATCCTCTATCCTATCCTATCCTCTATCCTATCCTATCCTCTATCGTCTCCTGTCCTATACTCTATCCTATCCTATCCTCTATCCTATCCTATCCTCTATCCAATCCTCTATCCTATCCTATCCTCTAACTTATCCTATCCTCTATCCTATCTTATCCTCTGTCCTATTCTATACTCTATCCTATCCTTTCCGCCATCCTATCCTATCCTGTCCTCTATCGAATCCTACCCTCTATCCTATCCTCTATCCTATCCTATCCTCTATCCTATCCTATCCTCTATCCTATCCTATCCCCTATCCTATCCTATCCTCTATCCTATCCTATCCTCTAACCTATCCTATCCTCTATCTTATCCCCTATCCTATCCTATCCTCTATCCTATTCTATCCTTCTCTATTATCCTATCCTCTATCCTATCCTATCCTCTATCCTATCCTCTATCCTATCCAATCCTCTATCCTATCCTCTATCCTATCCTATCCTCTAACTTATCCTATCCTCTATCCTATCTTATCCTCTGTCCTATTCTATACTCTATCCTATCCTTTCCGCCATCCTATCCTATCCTGTCCTCTATCGAATCCTATCCTCTATCCTATCCTCTATCCTATCCTATCCTCTATCCTATCCTATCCTCTATCCTATCCAAACCTTTATCCTATCCTATCCTCTATCCTATCCTATCCCCTATCCTATCCTATCCTCTATCCTATCCTATCCTCTATCCTATCCTATCCTCTATCCTATCCTATCCTCTATCCTATCCTATCCTCTATCCTATGCTATCCTCTATCCTATCCTATCCTCTATCCTATCCTATCCTCTATCCTATCCTATCCTCTATCCTATCCTATCCTCTATCCTATCCTATCCTCTATCCTATCCTCTCCTCTATCCTATCCTATCCTCTATCCTATCCTATCCTCTATCCTATCCTATCCTCTATCCTATCCGATCCTCTATCCTATATTATTCTCTATCCTATCCTATCCTCTATCCTATGCTATCCTCTATCCTATCCTATCCTCTATCCTATCCTATCCTCTATCCTATCCTATCCTCTATCCTATCCTATCCACTATCCTATCCTATCCTCTATCCTATCCTATCCTCTATCCTATCCTATCCTCTATCCTATCCTATCCTCTATCCTATCCAATCCCCTATCCTATCCTCTATCCGATCCTATCCTCTATCCTATCCTATCCTCTATCCTATCCTATCCTCTATCCTATCCTATCCTCTATCCTATCCTATCCTATATCCTATCCTATCCTCTATCCTATCCTATCCTCTATCCCATACTGTCCTCTATCCTATAATATCATCTATCCTATCCTACTCTCTATCCTATCCTATCCTATCCTCTACCGTATCCTATCCTGTATCCAATCCAATCCCCTATCGTCTCCTGTATCCTATCCTATTCTCTATCTTATCCTCTATCCTATCGGATCCTCTATCCCATCCAATCCTCTATCCTATCCTCTATTCTATCCTATCCTCTAACTTATCCCATCCTCTATCCTATCCTATCCTCTATCCTATCCTATCCTCTATCCTATCCTATCCTCTATCCTATGCTATCCTCTATCCTATCCTATCCTCTATCCTATCCTATCCTCTATCCTATCCTATCCTCTATCCTATCCTATCCTCTATCCTATCCTATCCTCTATCCTATCCTATCCTCTATCCTATCCTATCCTCTATCCTATCCTATCCTCTATCCTATGCTATCCTCTATCCTATCCTATCCTCTATCCTATCCTATCCTCTATCCTATCCTATCCTCTATCCTATCCTATCCTCTATCCTATCCTATCCTCTATCCTATCCTATCCTCTATCCTATGCTATCCTCTATCCTATCCTATCCTCTATCCTATCCTATCCTCTATCCTATCCTATCCTCTATTCTATCCTATCCTCTATCCTATCCTATCCTCTATCCTATCCTATCCTCTATCCTATCCTATCCTCTATCCTATCCTATCCTCTATCCTATCCTATCCTCTATCCTATCCTATCCTCTATCCTATGATATCCTCTATCCTATCCTATCCTCTATCCTATCCTATCCTCTATCCTATGCTATCCTCTATCCTATCCTATCCTCTATCGTATCCTATCCTCTATCCTATCCTATCCTCTATCTTCTCCTATCCTCTATCCTATCCTATCCTCTATTATATCACATTCTCTATCCTATCCTATCCTCTTTCCTATCCTATCCTCTATCCTATCCAATCCTATATCGTATCCTCTATCCTATCCTATCCTCTATCCTATCCAAACCTTTATCCTATCCTATCCTCTATCCTATCCTATCCCCTATCCTATCCTATCCTCTATCCTGCCCTATCCTCTATCCTATCCTATCCTCTATCCTATACTATCCTCTATCCTATGCTATCCTCTATCCTATCCTATCCTCTATCCTATCCTATCCTCTATCCTATCCTATCCTCTATCCTATCCAAACCTTTATCCTATAATATCCTCTATCCTATCCTTTCCCCTATCCTATGCTATCCTCTATCCTATCCTATCCTCTATCCTATCCTATCCTCTATCATATCCTATTGTCTATCCCATCCTGTCCTCTATCCTATAATATCATCTATGCTATCCTATTCTCTATCCTATCCTATCCTATCCTCTATCCTATCCTATTCTCTATCCTATCCTATATCCTATCGTATCCTCTATCCTATCTTATCCTCTGTCCTATTCTACACTCTATCCTATCCTTTCCGCCATCCTATCCTATCCTGTCCTCTATCGAATCCTATCCTCTATCCTATCCAATTACCTATCCTATCCTCTACCCGATCCTATCCTCTATCCTATCCTATCCTCTATAATATCGTTTCCTCTGTCCTATAATGTCCTCTATCCTATAATATCATCTATCCTATCCTATTCTCTATCCTATCCTATCCTATCCTCTATCGTATCCTATCCTCTATCCTATCCAATCCTATATCCTATTCTCTATCCTATCCTATCCTCTTTCCCATCCTGTCCTCTATCCTATAATATCATCTATCCTATCCTATTCTCTATCCTATCCTATCCTATCCTCTACCGTATCCTATCCTGTATCCGATCCAATCCCCTATCGTATCCTCTATCCTATCCAATCCTCTATCCTATCCTCTATCCGATCCTATCCTCTATCCTATCCTATCCTCTATAATATCGTTTCCTCTGTCCTATAATGTCCTCTATCCTATAATATCATCTATCCTATCCTATTCTCTATCCTATCCTATCATATCCTCTATCGTATCCTATCCTCTATCCTATCCAATCCTATATCCTATTCTCTATCCTATCCTATCCTCTATCGTATCCTGTCACCTATCCTATCCTATCCTCTATCCTATTCTATCCTCTATCCTATCCTATCCTCTATCGTCTCCTGTCCTCTATACTATCCAATCCACTATCCTATCCAATCCCCGATCCTATCCTCTATCCTACCCTTTCCGCTATGCTATCCTATCCTCTATAATATCGTATCCTCTGTCCTATCCTATCCTATCCTCTATCCTATCCTATCCTCTATCCTATCCTATCCTCTATCCTATCCTATCCTCTATCCTATCCTATCCTCTATCCCATCCTGTCCTCTATCCTATAATATCGTCTATCCTATCCTATTCTCTATCCTATCCTATCCTATCCTCTACCGTATCCTATCCTGCATCCGATCCAATCCCCTATCGTCTCCTCTATCCTTTCCTATTCTCTATCCTATCCTCTATCCTATCGTATCCTCTATCCTCTATCCTATCCTATCCTCTATCCTATCCTATCCTCTATCCTATCATATCCTCTATCCTATCCTATCCTCTATCCTATCCTATCCTCTATCCTATCCTATCCTCTATCCTATCCTATCCTCTATCCTATCCTATCCTCTATCCTATCCTATCCTATCCTCTATCCTATGCTATCCTCTATCCTATCATATCCTCTATCCTATCCTATCCTCTATCATATCCTATTGTCTATCCCATCCTGTCCTCTATCCTATAATATCATCTATGCTATCCTATTCTCTATCCTATCCTATCCTATCCTCTATCCTATCCTATTCTCTATCCTATCCTATCCTATCCTCTACCGTATCCTATCCTGTATCCGATCCAATCCCCTATCGTATCCTCTATCCTATCCTATTCTCTATCCTATCCTATATCCTATCGTATCCTCTATCCTATCTTATCCTCTGTCCTATTCTACACTCTATCCTATCCTTTCCACCATCCTATCCTATCCTCTCCTCTATCGAATCCTATCCTCTATCCTATCCAATCCCCTATCCTATCCTCTATCCGATCCTATCCTCTATCCTATCCTATCCTCTATAATATCGTTTCCTCTGTCCTATAATGTCCTCTATCCTATAATATCATCTATCCTATCCTATTCTCTATCCTATCCTATCCTATCCTCTATCGTATCCTATCCACTATCCTATCCAATCCCCTATCCTATCCTCTATCCTATCATATCCTCTATCCTATCCTATACTCTATCCTATCCTATCCTCTATCCTATCCTATCCTCTATCCTATCCTATCCTCTATCCTATCCTATCCTCTATCCTATTCTATCCTATCCTCTATCCTATGCTATCCTCTATCCTATCCTATCCTCTATCCTATCCTATCCTCTATCATATCCTATTGTCTATCCCATTCTGTCCTCTATCCTATAATATCATCTATGCTATCCTATTCTCTATCCTATCCTATCCTATCCTCTATCCTATCCTATTCTCTATCCTATCCTATCCTATCCTCTACCGTATCCTATCCTGTATCCGATCCAATCCCCTATCGTCTCCTCTATCCTTTCCTATTCTCTATCCTATCCTCTATCCTATCGTATCCTCTATCCTCTATCCTATCCTATCCTCTATCCTATTATATCCTCTATCCTATCCTATCCTCTATCCTATCCTATCCTCTATCCTATTCTATCCTCTATCCTATCCTATCCTCTATCGTCTCCTGTCCTCTATACTATCCAATCCCCTATCCTATCCAATCCCCTATCCTATCCTCTATCCTACCCTTTCCGCTATGCTATCCTATCCTCTATAATATCGTATACTCTGTCCTATCCGTCCTCTATCCTACAATATCATCTATCCTATCCTATCCTCTATCCTATCCTATCCTATCCTCTACCCTATCCTATCCTCTATCCTATCCTATCCTCTATCCTATCCTATCCTCTATCCTATCCTTTCCTCTATCCTATCCTATCCTCTATCCTATCCTATCCTCTATCCTATCCTATCCTCTATCCTATCCTATCCTCTATGCTATCCTATCCTCTATCTTATCATATCCTCTATCCTATCCTATCCTCTATCCTATCCCATTCTCTATCCTATCCTATCCTCTTTCCTATCCTATCCTCTATCCTATCCAATCCTATATCGTATCCTCTATCCTATCCTATCCTCTATCCTATCCTATCCTCTATCCTATCCTATCCTCTATCCTATCCTATCCTCTATCCTATCCTATCCTCTATCCTATCCTATCCTCTATCCTATCCTATCCTCTATCCTATCCTATCCTCTATCCTATCCAAACCTTTATCCTATCCTATCGTCTATCCTATCCTATCCCCTATCCTATCCTATCCTCTATCCTATCCAATCCTCTATCCTATCCTCTATCCTATCCTATCCTCTAACTTATCCTATCCTCTATCCTATCTTATCCTCTGTCCTATTCTACACTCTATCCTATCCTTTCCGCCATCCTATCCTATCCTGCCCTCTATCGAATCCTATCCTCTATCCTATCCAATCCCCTATCCTATCCTCTATCCGATCCTATCCTCTATCCTATCCTATCCTCTATAATATCGTTTCCTCTGTCCTATAATGTCCTCTATCCTATAATATCATCTATCCTATCCTATCCTCTATCCTATCCTATCCTATCCTCTATCCTATCATATCCTATCCTCTATCCTATCCCCTATCCTATCCTATCCTCTATCCTACCCTATCTTCTATCCTATCCTCTATCTTATCCTATCCTATCCTCTATCCTATCCGATCCTCTATCCTATCCAATCCCCTATCCTATCCTGTATCCTATCTTATCGTCTATCGTCTCCTGTCCTCTATCCTACCCAATCCCCTATCCTATCCTCTATCTTATCCTATCCTATCCTCTATCCTATCCGATCCTCTATCATATCCTATCGTCTTTCCTATAATATCCTCTATGCTATCCTATCCTCAAACCTATCCTATCCTCATTCCTATCCTCTACTCCATCCTATCCTATCCGCTATCCTATCCAATCCTCTATCCTATAATATCCTCTATAGTCTCCAATCCTCTATCCTATCCTCTATCCTATCTTCTATACTATCCTATCCTCTATAAGATCGTATTCTCTATAATATCGTATCCTCCATCGTTTCCAATCCTCTTTCCTATAATATCATCTATCCTATCCTGTTCTCTATCCTATACTATCCTCTATCCTATCCTATCCTCTACCGTATCCTATCCTGTATCCGATCCAATCCCCTATCGTATCCTCTATCCTATCCTATTCTCTATCCTATCCTATATCCTATCGTATCCTCTATCCTATCCAATCCTCTATCCTATCCTCTATCCTATCCTATCCTCTAACTTATCCTATCCGCTATCCTATCTTATCGTCTGTCCTATTCTATACTCTATCCTATCCTTTCCGCCATCCTATCCTATTGTGTCCTCTATCGAATCCTATCCTCTATCCTATCCAATCCCCTATCCTATCCTCTATCCGATCCTATCCTCTATCCTATCCTATCCTCTATAATATCGTTTCCTCGGTCCTATAATGTCCTCTATCCTATAATATCATCTATCCTATCCTATTCTCTATCCTATCCTATCCTATCCTCTATCGTATCCTATCCTCTATCCTATCCAATCCTATATCCTATTCTCTATCCTATCCTAAACTCTATCCTATCCTATCCTCTATCCGATCCAATCCTCTATCCTATCCTATCCTCCATAATATAGTATCCTCTATCCTATCCTATCCACTATCCTAACCTACCCTCAATCCTATCCTATCCTCTATCCTATCCTATCCTCTCTTCTACACTATCCTGTATCCTATCCTATTCCCTATCCGATGCTATCCTCTATCCTAGCCTATCATCTATACTATCCTATCCTCTATCCTATCCTATCCTCTATCCTTTCCTATCCTCTATCCTATCCTATTGTCTATTCTATCGTATCCTCAATCCTATCATATCCTCCATCCTGTCCTATTCTCTATCCTATCATATCCTTTACCCTACCCTTTCCTCTCTCCTATCCTATCCTCAATCCTATCCTATCCTGTATCCGATCCTATCCTCTATCGTCTCCTATCCTCTATCCTATCCAATCCCCTATCCTATCCTCTATCCTATCCTAATCTCCATTCTATCCTCTATCGTATCCTATCATCTATCCTATCCTATCCTCTATCCTATCATATCCTCTATCCTATCCTATCCTCTATCCTATCCGAACCTTTATCCTATCCTATCCTCTATCCTATCCTATCCCCTATCCTATCCTATCCTCTATCCTATCCTATCCGCTATCCTATCATATCCTCTATCCTATCCTATCCTCTATCCTATCCGAACCTTTATCCTATCCTATCCTCTATCCTATCCTATCCCCTATCCTATCCTATCCTCTATCCTATCCTATCCGCTATCCTATCCTATCCTCTATCCTATCCTATCCTCTAACTTATCCTATCCTCTATCCTATCTTATCCTCTGTCCTATTCTATACTCTATCCTATCCTTTCCGCCATCCTATCCTATCCTGTCCTCTATCGAATCCTATCCTCTATCCTATCCTCTATCCTATCCTATCCTCTATCCTATCCTATCCTCTATCCTATCCTATCCTCTATCCTATACTATCCTCTATCCTATCATATCCTCTATCCTATCCTATCCTCTATCCTATCCTATCCTCTATCGTCTCCTGTCCTATACTCTATCCTATCCTATCCTCTATCCTATCCTATCCTCTATCCTATTCTATCCTCTATCCTATCCTATCCTCTATCGTCTCCTGTCCTCTATACTATCCAATCCCCTATCCTATCCAATCCCCTATCCTATCCTCTATCCTACCCTTTCCGCTATGCTATCCTATCCTCTATCCTATCCAATCCTATATCGTATCCTCTATCCTATCATATCCTCTATCCTATCCTATCCTCTATCCTATCCAAACCTTTATCCTATCCTATCCTCTATCCTATCCTATCCCCTATCCTATCCTATCCTCTATCCTATCCTATCCGCTATCCTATCCTATCCTCTATCCTATCCTATCCTTATCCTATCCCATTTTCTATCCTATCCTATCCTCTTTCCTATCCTATTGTCTATCCTATCCTATCCTTTATCCTATCCTATCCTCTCACCAATCCTATCCTCAATCCTATCCTATCCGCTATCCTATCCTATCCTCTATCCTATCCTATCCTATCCTCTATCCTATCCTATCCTCTATCCTATCCTATCCTCTAACCTATCCTATCCTCTATTCTATCCTCTATCCTATCCTATCCTCTATCCTATCCTATCCTCTATCCTATCCTATCCTCTATCCTATCCTATCCACTATCCTATCCTATCCTCTATCCTATCCTATCCTCTATCCTATCCTATCCTCTATCCTATTCTATCCTCTATCCTATCCTATCCTCTATCCTATCCTCTATCCTATCCTCTATCCTATCCTATCCTCTATCCTATTCTATCCTTCTCTATTATCCTATCCTCTATCCTATTCTATCCTCTATCCTATCGTATCCTCTATCCTATCCAATCCTATATCCTATTCTCTATCCTATCCTATCCTCTATCGTATCCTGTCCCCTATCCTATCCTATCCTCTATCCTATTCTATCCTCTATCCTATCCTATCCTCTATCGTCTCCTGTCCTCTATACTATCCAATCCCCTATCCTATCCAATCCCCGATCCTATCCTCTATCCTACCCTTTCCGCTATGCTATCCTATCCTCTATAATATCGTATCCTCTGTCCTATCCTATCCTATCCTCTATCCTATCCTATCCTCTATCCTATCCTATCCTCTATCCTATCCTATCCTCTATCCTATCCTATCCTCTATCCTATGCTTTCCTCTATCCTATCCTATCCTCTATCCTATCCTATCCTCTATCCTATCCTATCCTCTATCCCATCCTGTCCTCTATCCTATAATATCATCTATCCTATCCTATTCTCTATCCTATCCTATCCTATCCTCTACCGTATCCTATCCTGTATCCGATCCAATCCCCTATCGTCTCCTCTATCCTTTCCTATTCTCTATCCTATCCTCTATCCTATCGTATCCTCTTTCCTATCCTATCCTCTATCCTATCCTATCCTCTATCCTATCCTATCCTCTATCCTATCCTATCCTCTATCCTATCCTCTCCTCTATCCTATCCTATCCTCTATCCTATCCTATCCTCTATCCTATCCTATCCTCTATCCTATCCGATCCTCTATCCTATATTATTCTCTATCCTATCCTATCCTCTATCCTATGCTATCCTCTATCCTATCCTATCCTCTATCCTATCCTATCCTCTATCCTATCCTATCCTCTATCCTATCCTATCCACTATCCTATCCTATCCTCTATCCTATCCTATCCTCTATCCTATCCTATCCTCTATCCTATCCTATCCTCTATCCTATCCAATCCCCTATCCTATCCTCTATCCGATCTTATCCTCTATCCTATCCTATCCTCTATCCTATCCTATCCTCTATCCTATCCTATCCTCTATCCTATCCTATCCTCTATCCTATCCTATCCTATATCCTATCCTATCCTCTATCCTATCCTATCCTCTATCCCATCCTGTCCTCTATCCTATAATATCATCTATCCTATCCTACTCTCTATCCTATCCTATCCTATCCTCTACCGTATCCTATCCTGTATCCGATCCAATCCCCTATCGTCTCCTCTATCCTATCCTATTCTCTATCCTATCCTCTATCCTATCGTATCCTCTATCCTATCCAATCCTCTATCCTATCCTCTATCCTATCCTATCCTCTATCCTATCCTATCCTCTATCCTATCCTATCCTCTATCCTATCCTATCATATCCTCTATCGTATCCTATCCTCTATCCTATCCAATCCTATATCCTATTCTCTATCCTATCCTATCCTCTATCGTATCCTGTCCCCTATCCTATCCTATCCTCTATCCTATTCTATCCTCTATCCTATCCTATCCTCTATCGTCTCCTGTCCTCTATACTATCCAATCCCCTATCCTATCCAATCCCCGATCCTATCCTCTATCCTACCCTTTCCGCTATGCTATCCTATCCTCTATAATATCGTATCCTCTGTCCTATCCTATCCTATCCTCTATCCTATCCTATCCTCTATCCTATCCTATCCTCTATCCTATCCTATCCTCTATCCTATCCTATCCTCTATCCTATCCTATCCTCTATCCTATGCTTTCCTCTATCCTATCCTATCCTCTATCCTATCCTATCCTCTATCCTATCCTATCCTCTATCCCATCCTGTCCTCTATCCTATAATATCATCTATCCTATCCTATTCTCTATCCTATCCTATCCTATCCTCTACCGTATCCTATCCTGTATCCGATCCAATCCCCTATCGTCTCCTCTATCCTTTCCTATTCTCTATCCTATCCTCTATCCTATCGTATCCTCTTTCCTCTATCCTATCCTATCCTCTATCCTATCCTATCCTCTATCCTATCCTATCCTCTATCCTATCCTATCCTCTATCCTATCCTATCCTCTATCCTATCCTATCCTCTATCCTATCCTATCCTCTATCCTATCCTATCCTATCCTCTATCCTATGCTATCCTCTATCCTATCCTATCCACTATCCTATTCTATCCTCTATCCTATCCTATCCTCTATCGTCTCCTGTCCTCTATCCTATCCTATCCTCTATCGTATCCTATCCTCTATCCTATCCTATCCTCTATCCTATCCTATCCTATCCTCTACCGTATCCTATCCTGTATCCGATCCAATCCCCTATCGTCTCCTCTATCCTTTCCTATTCTCTATCCTATCCTCTATCCTATCGTATCCTCTATCCTCTATCCTATCCTATCCTCTATCCTATCCTATCCTCTACCCTATCGTATCCTCTATCCTATCCAATCCTCTATCCTATCCTCTATCCTATCCTATCCTGTAACTTATCCTATCCTCTATCCTATCCTATCCTCTATCCTATCATATCCTCTATCCTATCCTATCCTCTATCCTATCCTATCCTCTATCGTCTCCTGTCCTATACTCTATCCTATCCTATCCTCTATCCTATCCTATCCTCTATCCTATCCTATCCTCTATCCTATCCTATCCTCTATACTATCCTATCCTCTATCCTATCCTATCCTCTATCCTATCCTATCCTCTATCCTATCCTATCCTCTATCCTATTCTATCCTGTATCCTATCCTTTGATCTATCCGATCCTATCCTCTATCCTATCCTATCCTCTATCTTATCCTATCCTCTATCCTATCCTATCCTCTATCCTACCCCATTCTCTATCCTATTCTATCCTCTTTCCTATCCTATCCTATATCCTATCCAATCCTATATCGTATCCTCTATCCTATCATATCCTCTATCCTATCCTATCCTCTATCCTATCCAAACCTTTATCCTATCCTATCCTCTATCCTATCCTATCCCCTATCCTATCCTATCCTCTATCCTATCCTATCCTCTATCCTATCCTATCCTCTATCCTATCCTATCCTATATCCTCTTCTATCCTCTATCCTATGCTATCCTCTATCCTATCCTATCCTCTATCCTATCCTATCCTCTATCCTATCCAATCCTCTATCCTATCCTGTCCTCTATCCTATAATATCATCTATCCTGTCCTATCCTCTACCGTATCCTATCCTGTATCCAATCCAATCCCCTATCGTCTCCTCTATCCTATCCTATTCTCTATCCTATCCTCTATCCTATCGGATCCTCTATCCCATCCAATCCTCTATCCTATCCTCTATCCTATCCTATCCTCTAACTTATCCCATCCTCTATCCTATCCTATCCTCTATCCTATCCTATCCTCTATCCTATCCTATCCTCTATCCTATCCTATCCTCTATCCTATGCTATCCTCTATCCTATCCTATCCTCTATCCTATCCTATCCTCCATCCTATCCTATCCTCTATCCTATCCTATCCTCTATCCTATCCTATCCTCTATCCTATCCTATCCTCTATCCTATCCTATCCTCTATCCTATCCTATGCTCTATCCGATCCTATCCTCTATCCTATCCTATCCTCTATCTTATCCTATCCTCTATCCTATCCTATCCTCTATACTATCCCATTCTCTATCCTATCCTATCCTCTTTCCTATCCTATCATATCCTCTATCCTATCCTATCCTCTATCCTATCCAAACCTTTATCCTATCCTATCCTCTATCCTATCCTAACCCCTATCCTATCCTATCCTCTATCCTATCCTATCCTCTATCCTATCCTATCCTCTATCCTATCCTATCCTATATCCTCTTCTATCCTCTATCCTATGCTATCCTCTATCCTATCCTATCCTCTATCCTATCCTATCCTCTATCCTATCCAATCCTCTATCCTACCCTGTCCTCTATCCTATAATATCATCTATCCTGTCCTATCCTCTACCGTATCCTATCCTGTATCCAATCCAATCCCCTATCGTCTCCTCTATCCTATCCTATTCTCTATCCTATCCTCTATCCTATCGGATCCTCTATCCCATCCAATCCTCTATCCTATCCTCTATCCTATCCTATCCTCTAACTTATCCCATCCTCTATCCTATCCTATCCTCTATCCTATCCTATCCTCTATCCTATCCTATCCTCTATCCTATGCTATCCTCTATCCTATCCTATCCTCTATCCTATCCTATCCTCTATCCTATCCTATCCTCTATCCTATCCTATCCTCTATCCTATCCTATCCTCTATCCTATCCTATCCTCTATCCTATCCTATGCTCTATCCGATCCTATCCTCTATCCTATCCTATCCTCTATCTTATCCTATCCTCTATCCTATCCTATCCTCTATACTATCCCATTCTCTATCCTATCCTATCCTCTTTCCTATCCTATCCTCTATCCTATCCAATCCTATATCGTATCCTCTATCCTATCATATCCTCTATCCTATCCTATCCTGTATCCTATCCAAACCTTTATCCTATCCTATCCTCTATCCTATCCTATCCCCTATCCTAACCTATCCTCTATCCTATCCTATCCTCTATCCTATCCTATCCTCTATCCTATCCTATCCTCTATCCTATCCTATCCTCTATCCTATGCTATCCTCTATCCTATCCTATCCTCTATCCTATCCTATCCTCTATCCTATCCAATCCTCTATCCTATCCTGTCCTCTATCCTATAATATCATCTATCCTATCCTATTCTCTATCCTATCCTATCCTATCCTCTACCGTATCCTATCCTGTATCCGATCCAATCCCCTATCGTCTCCTCTATCCTATCCTATTCTCTATCCTATCCTCTATCCTATCGGATCCTCTATCCTATCCAATCCTCTATCCTATCCTCTATCCTATCCTATCCTCTAACTTATCCCATCCTCTATCCTATCCTATCCTCTATCCTATCCTATCCTCTATCCTATCCTATCCTCGGTCCTATCCTATCCACTATCCTATCCTATCCTCTATTCTATCCTATCCTCTATCCTATCCTATCCTCTATCCTATCCTATCCTATCCTCTATCCTATCCTATCCTCTATCCTATCCTATCCTCTATCCTATCCTATCCTCTATCCTATGATATCCTCTATCCTATCCTATCCTCTATCCTATCCTATCCTCTATCCTATGCTATCCTCTATCCTATCCTATCCTCTATCGTATCCTATCCTCTATCCTATCCTATCCTCTATTCTATCCTATCCTCTATCCTATCCTATCGTCTATCCTATCCTATGCTCTATCCTATCCTATCCTCTATCCTACCCTATCCTCTATCCTATCCTATCCTCTATCCTATCCTATCCTCTATCTTCTCCTATCCTCTATCCTATCCTGTCCTCTATTATATCACATTCTCTATCCTATCCTATCCTCTTTCCTATCCTATCCTCTATCCTATCCAATCCTATATCGTATCCTCTATCCTATCCTATCCTCTATCCTATCCATACCTTTATCCTATCCTATCCTCTATCCTATCCTATCCCCTATCCTATCCTATCCTCTATCCTGCCCTATCCTCTATCCTATCCTATCCTCTATCCTATACTATCCTCTATCCTATCCTATCCTCTATCCTATCCTATCCTCTATCATATCCTATTGTCAATCCCATCCTGTCCTCTATCCTATAATATCATCTATGCTATCCTATTCTCTATCCTATCCTATCCTATCCTCTATCCTATCCTATTCTCTATCCTATCCTATCCTATCCTCTACCGTATCCTATCCTGTATCCGATCCAATCCCCTATCGTATCCTCTATCCTATCCTATTCTCTATCCTATCCTATATCCTATCGTATCCTCTATCCTATCTTATCCTCTGTCCTATTCTACACTCTATCCTATCCTTTCCGCCATCCTATCCTATCCTGTCCTCTATCGAATCCTATCCTCTATCCTATCCAATCCCCTATCCTATCCTCTATCCGATCCTATCCTCTATCCTATCCTATCCTCTATAATATCGTTTCCTCTGTCCTATAATGTCCTCTATCCTATAATATCATCTATCCTATCCTATTCTCTATCCTATCCTATCCTATCCTCTATCGTATCCTATCCTCTATCCTATCCAATCCTATATCCTATTCTCTATCCTATCCTATCCTCTATCCCATCCTGTCCTCTATCCTATAATATCATCTATCCTATCCTATTCTCTATCCTATCCTATCCTATCCTCTACCGTATCCTATCCTGTATCCGATCCAATCCCCTATCGTATCCTCTATCCTATCCAATCCTCTATCATATCCTCTATCCTATCCTATCCTCTATCCTATCCAATCCTCTATCCTATCCTCTATCCTATCCTATCCTCTAACTTATCCTATCCTCTATCCTATCTTATCCTCTGTCCTATTCTACACTCTATCCTATCCTTTCCGCCATCCTATCCTATCCTGTCCTCTATCGAATCCTATCCTCTATCCTATCCAATCCCCTATCCTATCCTCTATCCGATCCTATCCTCTATCCTATCCTATCCTCTATAATATCGTTTCCTCTGTCCTATAATGTCCTCTATCCTATAATATCATCTATCCTATCCTATTCTCTATCCTATCCTATCATATCCTCTATCGTATACTATCCTCTATCCTATCCAATCCTATATCCTATTCTCTATCCTATCCTATCCTCTATCGTATCCTGTCCCCTATCCTATCCTATCCTCTATCCTATTCTATCCTCTATCCTATCCTATCCTCTATCCTATCCTATCCTCTATCCTATCCTATGCTCTATCCGATCCTATCCTCTATCCTATCCTATCCTCTATCTTATCCTATCCTCTATCCTATCCTATCCTCTATCCTATCATATCCTCTATCCTATCCTATCCTCTATCCTATCCGAAACTTTATCCTATCCTATCCTCTATCCTATCCTATCCCCTATCCTATCCTATCCTCTATCCTATCCTATCCTCTATCCTATCCTATCCTCTATCCTATCCTATCCTCTATCCTATCCTATCCTCTATCCTATGCTATCCTCTATCCTATCCTATCCTCTATCCTATCCTATCCTCTATCCTATCCAATCCTCTATCCTATCCTGTCCTCTATCCTATAATATCATCTATCCTATCCTATTCTCTATCCTATCCTATCCTATCCTCTACCGTATACTATCCTGTATCCGATCCAATCCCCTATCGTCTCCTCTATCCTATCCTATTCTCTATCCTATCCTCTATCCTATCGGATCCTCTATCCTATCCAATCCTCTATCCTATCCTCTATCCTATCCTATCCTCTAACTTATCCCATCCTCTATCCTATCCTATCCTCTATCCTATCCTATCCTCTATCCTATCCTATCCTCTATCCTATCCTATCCTCTATCCTATGCTATCCTCTATCCTATCCTATCCTCTATCCTATCCTATCCTCTATCCTATCCTATCCTCTATCCTATCCTATCCTCTATCCTATCCTATCCTCTATCCTATCCTATCCTCTATCCTATGCTATCCTCTATCCTATCCTATCCTCTATCCTATCCTATCCTCTATCCTATCCTATCCTCTATTCTATCCTATCCTCTATCCTATCCTATCCTCTATCCTATCCTATCCTCTATCCTATCCTATCCTCTATCCTATCCTATCCTCTATCCTATCCTATCCTCTATCCTATGATATCCTCTATCCTATCCTATCCTCTATCCTATCCTATCCTCTATCCTATGCTATCCTCTATCCTATCCTATCCTCTATCGTATCCTATCCTCTATCCTATCCTATCCTCTATCTTCTCCTATCCTCTATCCTATCCTATCCTCTATTATATCACATTCTCTATCCTATCCTATCCTCTTTCCTATCCTATCCTCTATTCTATCCAATCCTATATCGTATCCTCTATCCTATCCTATCCTCTATCCTATCCAAACCTTTATCCTATCCTATCCTCTATCCTATCCTATCCCCTATCCTATCCTATCCTCTATCCTGCCCTATCCTCTATCCTATCCTATCCTCTATCCTATACTATCCTCTATCCTATGCTATCCTCTATCCTATCCTATCCTCTATCCTATCCTATCCTCTATCCTATCCTATCCTCTATCCTATCCTATCCTCTATCCTATCCAAACCTTTATCCTATAATATCCTCTATCCTATCCTTTCCCCTATCCTATGCTATCCTCTATCCTATCCTATCCTCTATCCTATCCTCTATCCTATCCTATCCTCTAACTTATCCCATCCTCTATCCTATCCTATCCTCTATCCTATCCTATCCTCTATCCTATCCTATCCTCTATCCTATCCTATCCACTATCCTATCCTATCCTCTATTCTATCCTATCCTCTATCCTATCCTATCCTCTATCCTATCCTATCCTATCCTCTATCCTATCCTATCCTCTATCCTATCCTATCCTCTATCCTATCCTATCCTCTATCCTATGATATCCTCTATCCTATCCTATCCTCTATCCTATCCTATCCTCTATCCTATGCTATCCTCTATCCTATCCTATCCTCTATCGTATCCTATCCTCTATCCTATCCTATCCTCTATTCTATCCTATCCTCTATCCTATCCTATCGTCTATCCTATCCTATGCTCTATCCTATCCTATCCTCTATCCTACCCTATCCTCTATCCTATCCTATCCTCTATCCTATCCTATCCTCTATCTTCTCCTATCCTCTATCCTATCCTGTCCTCTATTATATCACATTCTCTATCCTATCCTATCCTCTTTCCTATCCTATCCTCTATCCTATCCAATCCTATATCGTATCCTCTATCCTATCCTATCCTCTATCCTATCCATACCTTTATCCTATCCTATCCTCTATCCTATCCTATCCCCTATCCTATCCTATCCTCTATCCTGCCCTATCCTCTATCCTATCCTATCCTCTATCCTATACTATCCTCTATCCTATGCTATCCTCTATCCTATCCTATCCTCTATCCTATCCTATCCTCTATCCTATCCAAACCTTTATCCTATAATATCCTCTATCCTATCCTTTCCCCTATCCTATGCTATCCTCTATCCTATCCTATCCTCTATCCTATCCTATCCTCTATCATATCCTATTGTCAATCCCATCCTGTCCTCTATCCTATAATATCATCTATGCTATCCTATTCTCTATCCTATCCTATCCTATCCTCTATCCTATCCTATTCTCTATCCTATCCTATCCTATCCTCTACCGTATCCTATCCTGTATCCGATCCAATCCCCTATCGTATCCTCTATCCTATCCTATTCTCTATCCTATCCTATATCCTATCGTATCCTCTATCCTATCTTATCCTCTGTCCTATTCTACACTCTATCCTATCCTTTCCGCCATCCTATCCTATCCTGTCCTCTATCGAATCCTATCCTCTATCCTATCCAATCCCCTATCCTATCCTCTATCCGATCCTATCCTCTATCCTATCCTATCCTCTATAATATCGTTTCCTCTGTCCTATAATGTCCTCTATCCTATAATATCATCTATCCTATCCTATTCTCTATCCTATCCTATCCTATCCTCTATCGTATCCTATCCTCTATCCTATCCAATCCTATATCCTATTCTCTATCCTATCCTATCCTCTATCCCATCCTGTCCTCTATCCTATAATATCATCTATCCTATCCTATTCTCTATCCTATCCTATCCTATCCTCTACCGTATCCTATCCTGTATCCGATCCAATCCCCTATCGTATCCTCTATCCTATCCAATCCTCTATCATATCCTCTATCCTATCCTATCCTCTATCCTATCCAATCCTCTATCCTATCCTCTATCCTATCCTATCCTCTAACTTATCCTATCCTCTATCCTATCTTATCCTCTGTCCTATTCTACACTCTATCCTATCCTTTCCGCCATCCTATCCTATCCTGTCCTCTATCGAATCCTATCCTCTATCCTATCCAATCCCCTATCCTATCCTCTATCCGATCCTATCCTCTATCCTATCCTATCCTCTATAATATCGTTTCCTCTGTCCTATAATGTCCTCTATCCTATAATATCATCTATCCTATCCTATTCTCTATCCTATCCTATCATATCCTCTATCGTATACTATCCTCTATCCTATCCAATCCTATATCCTATTCTCTATCCTATCCTATCCTCTATCGTATCCTGTCCCCTATCCTATCCTATCCTCTATCCTATTCTATCCTCTATCCTATCCTATCCTCTATCCTATCCTATCCTCTATCCTATCCTATGCTCTATCCGATCCTATCCTCTATCCTATCCTATCCTCTATCTTATCCTATCCTCTATCCTATCCTATCCTCTATCCTATCATATCCTCTATCCTATCCTATCCTCTATCCTATCCGAAACTTTATCCTATCCTATCCTCTATCCTATCCTATCCCCTATCCTATCCTATCCTCTATCCTATCCTATCCTCTATCCTATCCTATCCTCTATCCTATCCTATCCTCTATCCTATCCTATCCTCTATCCTATGCTATCCTCTATCCTATCCTATCCTCTATCCTATCCTATCCTCTATCCTATCCAATCCTCTATCCTATCCTGTCCTCTATCCTATAATATCATCTATCCTATCCTATTCTCTATCCTATCCTATCCTATCCTCTACCGTATACTATCCTGTATCCGATCCAATCCCCTATCGTCTCCTCTATCCTATCCTATTCTCTATCCTATCCTCTATCCTATCGGATCCTCTATCCTATCCAATCCTCTATCCTATCCTCTATCCTATCCTATCCTCTAACTTATCCCATCCTCTATCCTATCCTATCCTCTATCCTATCCTATCCTCTATCCTATCCTATCCTCTATCCTATTATATCCTCTATCCTATGCTATCCTCTATCCTATCCTATCCTCTATCCTATCCTATCCTCTATCCTATCCTATCCTCTATCCTATCCTATCCTCTATCCTATCCTATCCTCTATCCTATCCTATCCTCTATCCTATGCTATCCTCTATCCTATCCTATCCTCTATCCTATCCTATCCTCTATCCTATCCTATCCTCTATTCTATCCTATCCTCTATCCTATCCTATCCTCTATCCTATCCTATCCTCTATCCTATCCTATCCTCTATCCTATCCTATCCTCTATCCTATCCTATCCTCTATCCTATGATATCCTCTATCCTATCCTATCCTCTATCCTATCCTATCCTCTATCCTATGCTATCCTCTATCCTATCCTATCCTCTATCGTATCCTATCCTCTATCCTATCCTATCCTCTATCTTCTCCTATCCTCTATCCTATCCTATCCTCTATTATATCACATTCTCTATCCTATCCTATCCTCTTTCCTATCCTATCCTCTATTCTATCCAATCCTATATCGTATCCTCTATCCTATCCTATCCTCTATCCTATCCAAACCTTTATCCTATCCTATCCTCTATCCTATCCTATCCCCTATCCTATCCTATCCTCTATCCTGCCCTATCCTCTATCCTATCCTATCCTCTATCCTATACTATCCTCTATCCTATGCTATCCTCTATCCTATCCTATCCTCTATCCTATCCTATCCTCTATCCTATCCTATCCTCTATCCTATCCTATCCTCTATCCTATCCAAACCTTTATCCTATAATATCCTCTATCCTATCCTTTCCCCTATCCTATGCTATCCTCTATCCTATCCTATCCTCTATCCTATCCTATCCTCTATCATATCCTATTGTCTATCCCATCCTGTCCTCTATCCTATAATATCATCTATGCTATCCTATTCTCTATCCTATCCTATCCTATCCTCTATCCTATCCTATTCTCTATCCTATCCTATATCCTATCGTATCCTCTATCCTATCTTATCCTCTGTCCTATTCTACACTCTATCCTATCCTTTCCGCCATCCTATCCTATCCTGTCCTCTATCGAATCCTATCCTCTATCCTATCCAATCCCCTATCCTATCCTCTATCCGATCCTATCCTCTATCCTATCCTATCCTCTATAATATCGTTTCCTCTGTCCTATAATGTCCTCTATCCTATAATATCATCTATCCTATCCTATTCTCTATCCTATCCTATCCTCTATCGTATCCTATCCTCTATCCTATCCAATCCTATATCCTATTCTCTATCCTATCCTATCCTCTATCCCATCCTGTCCTCTATCCTATAATATCATCTATCCTATCCTATTCTCTATCCTATCCTATCATATCCTCTATCGTATACTATCCTCTATCCTATCCAATCCTATATCCTATTCTCTATCCTATCCTATCCTCTATCGTATCCTGTCCCCTATCCTATTCTCTATCCTATCCTATCCTCTATCGTATCCTGTCCCCTATCCTATCCTATCCTCTATCCTATTCTATCCTCTATCCTATCCTATCCTCTATCCTATCCTATCCTCTATCCTATCCTATGCTCTATCCGATCCTATCCTCTATCCTATCCTATCCTCTATCCTATCCTATCCTCTATCCTATCCTATCCTCTATCCTATCCTATCCTCTATCCTATCCTATCCTCTATCCTATGATATCCTCTATCCTATCCTATCCTCTATCCTATCCTATCCTCTATCCTATGCTATCCTCTATCCTATCCTATCCTCTATCGTATCCTATCCTCTATCCTATCCTATCCTCTATCTTCTCCTATCCTCTATCCTATCCTATCCTCTATTATATCACATTCTCTATCCTATCCTATCCTCTTTCCTATCCTATCCTCTATCCTATCCAATCCTATATCGTATCCTCTATCCTATCCTATCCTCTATCCTATCCAAACCTTTATCCTATCCTATCCTCTATCCTATCCTATCCCCTATCCTATCCTATCCTCTATCCTGCCCTATCCTCTATCCTATCCTATCCTCTATCCTATACTATCCTCTATCCTATGCTATCCTCTATCCTATCCTATCCTCTATCCTATCCTATCCTCTATCCTATCCTATCCTCTATCCTATCCAAACCTTTATCCTATAATATCCTCTATCCTATCCTTTCCCCTATCCTATGCTATCCTCTATCCTATCCTATCCTCTATCCTATCCTATCCTCTATCATATCCTATTGTCTATCCCATCCTGTCCTCTATCCTATAATATCATCTATGCTATCCTATTCTCTATCCTATCCTATCCTATCCTCTATCCTATCCTATTCTCTATCCTATCCTATATCCTATCGTATCCTCTATCCTATCTTATCCTCTGTCCTATTCTACACTCTATCCTATCCTTTCCGCCATCCTATCCTATCCTGTCCTCTATCGAATCCTATCCTCTATCCTATCCAATCCCCTATCCTATCCTCTATCCGATCCTATCCTCTATCCTATCCTATCCTCTATAATATCGTTTCCTCTGTCCTATAATGTCCTCTATCCTATAATATCATCTATCCTATCCTATTCTCTATCCTATCCTATCCTATCCTCTATCGTATCCTATCCTCTATCCTATCCAATCCTATATCCTATTCTCTATCCTATCCTATCCTCTATCCCATCCTGTCCTCTATCCTATAATATCATCTATCCTATCCTATTCTCTATCCTATCCTATCCTATCCTCTACCGTATCCTATCCTGTATCCGATCCAATCCCCTATCGTATCCTCTATCCTATCCAATCCTCTATCCTATCCTCTATCCTATCCTATCCTCTATCCTATCCAATCCTCTATCCTATCCTCTATCCTATCCTATCCTCTAACTTATCCTATCCTCTATCCTATCTTATCCTCTGTCCTATTCTACACTCTATCCTATCCTTTCCGCCATCCTATCCTATCCTGTCCTCTATCGAATCCTATCCTCTATCCTATCCAATCCCCTATCCTATCCTCTATCCGATCCTATCCTCTATCCTATCCTATCCTCTATAATATCGTTTCCTCTGTCCTATAATGTCCTCTATCCTATAATATCATCTATCCTATCCTATTCTCTATCCTATCCTATCATATCCTCTATCGTATCCTATCCTCTATCCTATCCAATCCTATATCCTATTCTCTATCCTATCCTATCCTCTATCGTATCCTGTCACCTATCCTATCCTATCCTCTATCCTATTCTATCCTCTATCCTATCCTATCCTCTATCCTATCCTATCCTCTATCCTATCCTATCCTCTATCCTATCCTATCCTCTATCCTATGCTATCCTCTATCCTATCCTATCCTCTATCCTATCCTATCCTCTATCCTATCCTATCCTCTATCCCATCCTGTCCTCTATCCTATAATATCGTCTATCCTATCCTATTCTCTATCCTATCCTATCCTATCCTCTACCGTATCCTATCCTGCATCCGATCCGATCCCCTATCGTCTCCTCTATCCTTTCCTATTCTCTATCCTATCCTCTATCCTATCGTATCCTCTATCCTCTATCCTATCCTATCCTCTATCCTATCCTATCCTCTATCCTATCATATCCTCTATCCTATCCTATCCTCTATCCTATCCTATCCTCTATCCTATCCTACCCTCTATCCTATCCTATCCTCTATCCTATCCTATCCTCTATCCTATCCTATCCTATCCTCTATCCTATGCTATCCTCTATCCTATCCTATCCTCTATCCTATCCTATCCTCTATCATATCCTATTGTCTATCCCATTCTGTCCTCTATCCTATAATATCATCTATGCTATCCTATTCTCTATCCTATCCTATCCTATCCTCTATCCTATCCTATTCTCTATCCTATCCTATCCTATCCTCTACCGTATCCTATCCTGTATCCGATCCAATCCCCTATCGTCTCCTCTATCCTTTCCTATTCTCTATCCTATCCTCTATCCTATCGTATCCTCTATCCTCTATCCTATCCTATCCTCTATCCTATTATATCCTCTATCCTATCCTATCCTCTATCCTATCCTATCCTCTATCCTATTCTATCCTCTATCCTATCCTATCCTCTATCGTCTCCTGTCCTCTATACTATCCAATCCCCTATCCTATCCAAACCTTTATCCTATCCTATCGTCTATCCTATCCTATCCCCTATCCTATCCTATCCTCTATCCTATCCAATCCTCTATCCTATCCTCTATCCTATCCTATCCTCTAACTTATCCTATCCTCTATCCTATCTTATCCTCTGTCCTATTCTACACTCTATCCTATCCTTTCCGCCATCCTATCCTATCCTGCCCTCTATCGAATCCTATCCTCTATCCTATCCAATCCCCTATCCTATCCTCTATCCGATCCTATCCTCTATCCTATCCTATCCTCTATAATATCGTTTCCTCTGTCCTATAATGTCCTCTATCCTATAATATCATCTATCCTATCCTATCCTCTATCCTATCCTATCCTATCCTCTATCCTATCATATCCTATCCTCTATCCTATCCCCTATCCTATCCTATCCTCTATCCTACCCTATCTTCTATCCTATCCTCTATCTTATCCTATCCTATCCTCTATCCTATCCGATCCTCTATCCTATCCAATCCCCTATCCTATCCTGTATCCTATCTTATCGTCTATCGTCTCCTGTCCTCTATCCTACCCAATCCCCTATCCTATCCTCTATCTTATCCTATCCTATCCTCTATCCTATCCGATCCTCTATCATATCCTATCGTCTTTCCTATAATATCCTCTATGCTATCCTATCCTCAAACCTATCCTATCCTCATTCCTATCCTCTACTCCATCCTATCCTATCCGCTATCCTATCCAATCCTCTATCCTATAATATCCTCTATAGTCTCCAATCCTCTATCCTATCCTCTATCCTATCTTCTATACTATCCTATCCTCTATAAGATCGTATTCTCTATAATATCGTATCCTCCATCGTTTCCAATCCTCTTTCCTATAATATCATCTATCCTATCCTGTTCTCTATCCTATACTATCCTCTATCCTATCCAATCCTATATCGTATCCTCTATCCTATCCTATCCTCTATTTTATCCCATTCTCTATCCTATCCTATCCTCTTTCCTATCCTATCCTCTATCCTATCCAATCCTATATCGTAACCTCTATCCTATCCTATCCTCTATCCTATCCAAACCTTTATCCTATCCTATCCTCTATCCTATCCTATCCCCTATCCTATCCTATCCTCTATCCTATCCTCTATCCTATCCTATCCTCTATCCTATCCTATTCTCTATCCTATGCTATCCTCTATCCTATCCTATCCTCTATCCAATGCTATCCTCTATCCTATAATATCATCTATCATATCCTATTCTCTATCCTATCCTATCCTATCCTCTACCGTATCCTATCCTGTATCCGATCCAATCCCCTATCGTATCCTCTATCCTATCCTATTCTCTATCCTATCCTATATCCTATCGTATCCTCTATCCTATCCAATCCTCTATCCTATCCTCTATCCTATCCTATCCTCTAACTTATCCTATCCGCTATCCTATCTTATCGTCTGTCCTATTCTATACTCTATCCTATCCTTTCCGCCATCCTATCCTATTGTGTCCTCTATCGAATCCTATCCTCTATCCTATCCAATCCCCTATCCTATCCTCTATCCGATCCTATCCTCTATCCTATCCTATCCTCTATAATATCGTTTCCTCGGTCCTATAATGTCCTCTATCCTATAATATCATCTATCCTATCCTATTCTCTATCCTATCCTATCCTATCCTCTATCGTATCCTATCCTCTATCCTATCCAATCCTATATCCTATTCTCTATCCTATCCTAAACTCTATCCTATCCTATCCTCTATCCGATCCAATCCTCTATCCTATCCTATCCTCCATAATATAGTATCCTCTATCCTATCCTATCCACTATCCTAACCTACCCTCAATCCTATCCTATCCGCTATCCTATCCTATCCTCTCTTCTACACTATCCTGTATCCTATCCTATTCCCTATCCGATCCTATCCTCTATCCTAGCCTATCATCTATACTATCCTATCCTCTATCCTATCCTATCCTCTATCCTTTCCTATCCTCTATCCTATCCTATTGTCTATTCTATCGTATCCTCAATCCTATCATATCCTCCATCCTGTCCTATTCTCTATCCTATCATATCCTTTACCCTACCCTTTCCTCTCTCCTATCCTATCCTCAATCCTACCCTATCCTGTATCCGATCCTATCCTCTATCGTCTCCTATCCTCTATCCTATCCAATCCCCTATCCTATCCTCTATCCTATCCTAATCTCCATTCTATCCTCTATCGTATCCTATCATCTATCCTATCCAGTCCCCTATCCTATCCAATCCCCTATCCTATCCTCTATCGTATCATATCCTCTATAATATCGTATCCTCTATCATATTCTATCCTTTATCCTATAATATCATCTATCCTATCCTATTCTCTATCCTATCCTATCCTCTATCCAATCCTATCCTCTATCGTCTCCTATCCTCTATCGTCTCCTATCCTCTATCGTCTCCTATCCTCTATCCTATCCTCTACCCTATCCTATTCTCTATCCTGTCCAATAGCCTATCCTATCCTCTATCCTATCCTATCCTCTATCCGATCCCATCCTCTATCTTATCCTATCCTCTATAATATCGTATCCTCTATCCTATCCTATCCTCTATCCTATAATATCAGCTATCCTGTCCTATTCTCAATCCTATCCTATCCTCTATCCTATCCTATCCTCTATCGTCTCCTATCCTCTATTCTATCCAATCCCCGATCCTATCCTCTATCCTACCCTTTCCGCTATGCTATCCTATCCTCTATAATATCGTATCCACTGTCCTATCCTATCCTATCCTCTATCCTAGCCTGTCCTCTATCCTATCCTATCCTCTATCCTATCCTATCCTCTATCCTATCCTATCCTCTATCCTATCCTATCCTCTATCCTATGCTATCCTCTATCCTATCCTATCCTCTATCCTATCCTATCCTCTATCCTATCCTATCCTCTATCCCATCCTGTCCTCTATCCTATAATATCATCTATCCTATGCTATTCTCTATCCTATCCTATCCTATCCTCTACCGTATCCTATCCTGTATCCGATCCAATCCCCTATCGTCTCCTCTATCCTTTCCTATTCTCTATCCTATCCTCTATCCTATCGTATCCTCTAACCTCTATCCTATCCTATCCTCTATCCTATCCTATCCTCTATCCTATCCTATCCTCTATCCTATCCTATCCTCTATCCTATCCTATCCTCTATCCTATCCTATCCTCTATCCTATCCTATCCTCTATCCTATCCTATCCTCTATCCTATCCTATCCTCTATCCTATCCTATCCTCTATCCTATCCTATCCTCTATCCTATCCTATCCTATCCTCTATCCTATGCTATCCTCTATCCTATCCTATCCTCTATCCTATCCTATCCTCTATCATATCCTATTGTCTATCCCATCCTGTCCTCTATCCTATAATATCATCTATGCTATCCTATTCTCTATCCTATCCTATCCTATCCTCTATCCTATCCTATTCTCTATCCTATCCTATCCTATCCTCTACCGTATCCTATCCTGTATCCGATCCAATCCCCTATCGTATCCTCTATCCTATCCTATTCTCTATCCTATCCTATATAGTATCGTATCCTCTATCCTATCTTATCCTCTGTCCTATTCTACAATCTATCCTATCCTTTCCGCCATCCTATCCTATCCTGTCCTCTATCGAATCCTATCCTCTATCCTATCCAATCCCCTATCCTATCCTCTATCCGATACTATCCTCTATCCTATCCTATCCTCTATAATATCGTTTCCTCTGTCCTATAATGTCCTCTATCCTATAATATCATCTATCCTATCCTATTCTCTATCCTATCCTATCCTATCCTCTATCGTATCCTATCCTCTATCCTATCCAATCCTATATCCTATTCTCTATCCTATCCTATCCTCTATCGTGTCCTATCCCCTATCCTATCCTATCCTCTATCCTATTCTATCCTCTATCCTATCCTATCCTCTATCGTCTCCTGTCCTCTATACTATCCAATCCCCTATCCTATCCAATCCCCGATCCTATCCTCTATCCTACCCTTTCCGCTATGCTATCCTATCCTCTATAATATCGTATCCTCTGTCCTATCCTATCCTCTATCCTATCCTATCCTCTATCGTATCCTATCCTCTATCCTATCCTATCCTCTATCCTATCCTATCCTATCCTCTACCGTATCCTATCCTGTATCCGATCCAATCCCCTATCGTCTCCTCTATCCTTTCCTATTCTCTATCCTATCCTCTATCCTATCGTATCCTCTATCCTCTATCCTATCCTATCCTCTATCCTATTATATCCTCTATCCTATCCTATCCTCTATCCTATCCTATCCTCTATCCTATTCTATCCTCTATCCTATCCTATACTCTATCGTCTCCTGTCCTCTATACTATCCAATCCCCTATCCTATCCAATCCCCTATCCTATCCTCTATCCTACCCCTTCCGCTATGCTATCCTATCCTCTATAATATCGTATCCTCTGTCCTATCCGTCCTCTATCCTACAATATCATCTATCCTATCCTATCCTCTATCCTATCCTATCCTATCCTCTACCCTATCCTATCCTCTATCCTATCCTATCCTCTATCCTATCCTATCCTCTATCCTATCCTTTCCTCTATCCTATCCTATCCTCTATCCTATCCTATCCTATCCTCTATCCTATCCTATCCTCTATCCTATCCTATCCTCTATGCTATCCTATCCTCTATCTTATCATATCCTCTATCCTATCCTATCCTCTATCCTATCCCATTCTCTATCCTATCCTATCCTCTTTCCTATCCTATCCTCTATCCTATCCAATCCTATATCGTATCCTCTATCCTATCCTATCCTCTATCCTATCCTATCCTCTATCCTATCCTATCCTCTATCCTATCCTATCCTCTATCCTATCCTATCCTCTATCCTATCCTATCCTCTATCCTATCCAAACCTTTATCCTATCCTATCGTCTATCCTATCCTATCCCCTATCCTATCCTATCCTCTATCCTATCCTATCCTCTATCCTATCCTATCCTCTATCCTATCCTATCCTCTATCCTATCCTATCCTCTATCCTATCCTATCCTCTGTCCTATCCTATCCTCTATCCCATCCTGTCCTCTATCCTATAATATCATCTATCCTATCCTATTCTCTATCCTATCCTATCCTATCCTCTACCGTATCCTATCCTGTATCCGATCCAATCCCCTATCGTATCCTCTATCCTATCCAATCCTCTATCCTGTCCTCTATCCTAGCCTATCCTCTATCCTATCCAATCCTCTATCCTATCCTCTATCCTATCCTATCCTCTAACTTATCCTATCCTCTATCCTATCTTATCCTCTGTCCTATTCTACACTCTATCCTATCCTTTCCGCCATCCTATCCTATCCTGCCCTCTATCGAATCCTATCCTCTATCCTATCCAATCCCCTATCCTATCCTCTATCCGATCCTATCCTCTATCCTATCCTATCCTCTATAATATCGTTTCCTCTGTCCTATAATGTCCTCTATCCTATAATATCATCTATCCTATCCTATCCTCTATCCTATCCTATCCTATCCTCTACCCTATCATATCCTATCCTCTATCCTATCCTGTATCCTATCCTATCCTCTATCCTACCCTATCTTCTATCCTATCCTCTATCTTATCCTATCCTATCCTCTATCCTATCCGATCCTCTATCCTATCCAATCCCCTATCCTATCCTGTATCCTATCTTATCGTCTATCGTCTCCTGTCCTCTATCCTACCCAATCCCCTATCCTATCCTCTATCTTATCCTATCCTATCCTCTATCCTATCCGATCCTCTATCATATCCTATCGTCTTTCCTATAATATCCTCTATGCTATCCTATCCTCAAACCTATCCTATCCTCATTCCTATCCTCTACTCCATCCTATCCTATCCGCTATCCTATCCAATCCTCTATCCTATAATATCCTCTATAGTCTCCAATCCTCTATCCTATCCTCTATCCTATCTTCTATACTATCCTATCCTCTATAAGATCGTATTCTCTATAATATCGTATACTCCATCGTTTCCAATCCTCTTTCCTATAATATCATCTATCCTATCCTATCCTCTTTCCTATCCTATCCTCTATCCTATCCAATCCTATATCGTAACCTCTATCCTATCCTATCCTCTATCCTATCCAAACCTTTATCCTATCCTATCCTCTATCCTATCCTATCCCCTATCCTATCCTATCCTCTATCCTATCCTCTATCCTATCCTATCCTCTATCCTATCCTATTCTCTATCCTATGCTATCCTCTATCCTATCCTATCCTCTATCCAATGCTATCCTCTATCCTATCCTGTCCTCTATCCATTCCTATCCTCTAGCCTATCCTATCCTCTATCCCATCCTGTCCTCTATCCTATAATATCATCTATCCTATCCTATTCTCTATCCTATCCTATCCTATCCTCTACCGTATCCTATCCTGTATCCGATCCAATCCCCTATCGTATCCTCTATCCTATCCTATTCTCTATCCTATCCTATATCCTATCGTATCCTCTATCCTATCCAATCCTCTATCCTATCCTCTATCCTATCCTATCTAACTTATCCTATCCGCTTTCCTATCTTATCGTCTGTCCTATTCTATACTCTATCCTATCCTTTCCGCCATCCTATCCTATCCTGTCCTCTATCGAATCCTATCCTCTATCCTATCCAATCCCCTATCCTATCCTCTATCCGATCCTATCCTCTATCCTATCCTATCCTCTATAATATCGTGTCCTCTGTCCTATAATGTCCTCTATCCTATAATATCATCTATCCTATCCTATTCTCTATCCTATCCTATCCTATCCTCTATCGTATCCTATCCTCTATCCTATCCAATCCTATATCCTATTCTCTATCCTATCCTAAACTCTATCCTATCCTATCCTCTATCCTATCCTATCCTCTATCCTATCCTATCCTCTATCCTATCCTATCCTCTATCCGATCCAATCCTCTATCCTATCCTATCCTCCATAATATAGTATCCTCTATCCTATCCTATCCACTATCCTATCCTATCCTCTCTTCTACACTATCCTGTATCCTATCCTATTCCCTATCCGATCCTATCCTCTATCCTAGCCTATCATCTATACTATCCTATCCTCTATCCTATCCTATCCTCTATCCTTTCCTATCCTCTATCCTATCCTATTGTCTATCCTATCGTATCCTCAATCCTATCATATCCTCCATCCTGTCCTATTCTCTATCCTATCATATCCTTTACCCTACCCTTTCCTCTCTCCTATCCTATCCTCAATCCTATCCTATCCTGTATCCGATCCTATCCTCTATCGTCTCCTATCCTCTATCCTATCCAATCCCCTATCCTATCCTCTATCCTATCCTAATCTCCATTCTATCCTCTATCGTATCCTATCCTCTATCCTATCCAGTCCCCTATCCTATCCAATCCCCTATCCTATCCTCTATCGTATCATATCCTCTATAATATCGTATCCTCTATCATATTCTATCCTTTATCCTATAATATCATCTATCCTATCCTATTCTCTATCCTATCCTATCCTCTATCCAATCCTATCCTCTATCGTCTCCTATCCTCTATCGTCTCCTATCCTCTATCCTATCCTCTACCCTATCCTATTCTCTATCCTGTCCAATATCCTATCCTATCCTCTATCCTATCCTATCCTCTATCCGATCCCATCCTCTATCTTATCCTATCCTCTATAATATCGTATCCTCTATCCTATCCTATCCTCTATCCTATAATATCAGCTATCCTGTCCTATTCTCAATCCTATCCTATCCTCTATCCTATCCTATCCTCTATCGTCTCCTATCCTCTATTCTATCCAATCCCCTATCCTATCCTCTATACTATACTATCCTCTATCCTGTCCTATTCTCCATTCTATCCTCTATCCTATCCTATCCTCTATCCTATCCAATCCCCTATCCTATCCAATCCCCTATCCTATTCTCTATCGTATCCCATCCCCTATAATATCGTATCCTCTATCATATTCTATCCTCTATCCCATAATATCCTCAATCGTATCCTATCCTCTATCCTATCCGATCCTCTACCCTATCCTATCCTCTACCCTACCCTATTCTCTATCCTATCCTATCCTCTATCCTATCCAATCCAATATCCTATCCCCTATCGTATCCTATCATCTATCCTATCCTATCCTCTATCCTATCCTATCCTCTATCCTATCCAATCCTCTATCCAATTCTCTATCCGATCCTATCGTCTATCCTATCCTATCCTCTATAATATCGTAACCTTTATCCTATACTATTCTCAATCCTATCCACTCCTTTATACTATAAAATCCTCTATCGTATCCTCTAACCTATCCAATCCCCTATCCTATCCTCTATCCGATCCTATCCTCTATCCTATCCTATCCTCTATCCTATCTAAACCCCTATCCTATCCTATCCTCTATCCTATCCTATCCTATCTATTATTGTATCCTCTATAATATCGTATCCTCCATCCTATTATATCCTCTTTCCTATCCTATCCTCAATCCTATCGTATCCTCTATAATATCGTATCCTCTATCCTATCCTATCCTCTATCCTATAATATCATCTATCCTATCCTATTCTCTATCCTACCCTATCCTCCATCCTATCCTATCCTCTATCGTCTCCTATCCTCTATCCGATCCCATCCTCAATCTTATCCTATCCTCTATAATATCGTATCCTCTATCCTATCCTATCCTCTATCCTATAATATCAGCTATCCTGTCCTATTCTCAATCCTATCCTATCCTCTATCCTATCCTATCCTCTATCCTATCCTATCCTCTATCCTATCCTATCCTCTATCCTATCCTCTATACTATACTATCCGCTATCCTATCCTATTCTCCATTCTATCCTCTATCTTATCCTATCCTCTATCCTATCCAATCCCCTATCCTACCCAATCCTCAATCCTATTCTTTACCGTATCCTATCCTCTATAATATCGTATCCTCTATCCTATCCTATCCTCTATCCTATCCTATCCTCTATCCTATCCTATCCTCTATCCTATCCGATCCTCTATCCTATCCTATCCTCTATCCGATCCAATCCTCTATCCTATCCTATCCTCCATAATATAGTATCCTCTATCCTATCCTCTCCACTATCCTATCCTACCCTCAATCCTATCCTATCCTCTATCCTATCCTATCCTCTCTTCTACACTATCCTGTATCCTATCCTATTCCCTATCCGATCCTATCCTCTATCCTAGCCTATCATCTATACTATCCTATCCTCTATCCTATCCTATCCTCTATCCTATCCTATCCTCTATCCTATCCTATTGTCTATCCTATCGTATCCTCAATCCTATCATATCGTCCATCCTATCCTATTCTCTATCCTATCATATCCTTTACCCTACCCTTTCCTCTCTCCTATCCTATCCTCAATCCTATCCTATCCTCTATCCGATCCTATCCTCTATCCTATCTTATCCTCTATAATATCGTATCCTCTATCCTATCCTATCCTCTATCATATAGTATGAGCTATCCTGTCGTATTCTCTATCCTATCCTATCCTCTATCCTATCCTATCCTCTATCGTCTCCTATGCTCTATCCAATCCAATCCCCTATCCTATCCTCTATCCTATCCTAATCTCCATTCTATCCTCTATCGTATCCTATCCTCTATCCTATCCTATCCTCTATCCTATCCTTTCCTCTATCCTATCCTATCCTCTATCCTATCCTATCCTATCCTCTATCCTATCCTATCCTCTATCCTATCCTATCCTCTATGCTATCCTATCCTCTATCTTATCATATCCTCTATCCTATCCTATCCTCTATCCTATCCCATTCTCTATCCTATCCTATCCTCTTTCCTATCCTATCCTCTATCCTATCCAATCCTATATCGTATCCTCTATCCTATCCTATCCTCTATCCTATCCTATCCTCTATCCTATCCTATCCTCTATCCTATCCTATCCTCTATCCTATCCTATCCTCTATCCTATCCAAACCTTTATCCTATCCTATCGTCTATCCTATCCTATCCCCTATCCTATCCTATCCTCTATCCTATCCTATCCTCTATCCTATCCTATCCTCTATCCTATCCTATCCTCTATCCTATCCTATCCTCTATCCTATCCTATCCTCTGTCCTATCCTATCCTCTATCCCATCCTGTCCTCTATCCTATAATATCATCTATCCTATCCTATTCTCTATCCTATCCTATCCTATCCTCTACCGTATCCTATCCTGTATCCGATCCAATCCCCTATCGTATCCTCTATCCTATCCAATCCTCTATCCTGTCCTCTATCCTATCCTATCCTCTATCCTATCCAATCCTCTATCCTATCCTCTATCCTATCCTATCCTCTAACTTATCCTATCCTCTATCCTATCTTATCCTCTGTCCTATTCTACACTCTATCCTATCCTTTCCGCCATCCTACCCTATCCTGCCCTCTATCGAATCCTATCCTCTATCCTATCCAATCCCCTATCCTATCCTCTATCCGATCCTATCCTCTATCCTATCCTATCCTCTATAATATCGTTTCCTCTGTCCTATAATGTCCTCTATCCTATAATATCATCTATCCTATCCTATCCTCTATCCTATCCTATCCTATCCTCTATCCTATCATATCCTATCCTCTATCCTATCCTGTATCCTATCCTATCCTCTATCCTACCCAATCCCCTATCCTATCCTCTATCTTATCCTATCCTATCCTCTATCCTATCCGATCCTCTATCATATCCTATCGTCTTTCCTATAATATCCTCTATGCTATCCTATCCTCAAACCTATCCTATCCTCATTCCTATCCTCTACTCCATCCTATCCTATCCGCTATCCTATCCAATCCTCTATCCTATAATATCCTCTATAGTCTCCAATCCTCTATCCTATCCTCTATCCTATCTTCTATACTATCCTATCCTCTATAAGATCGTATTCTCTATAATATCGTATCCTCCATCGTTTCCAATCCTCTTTCCTATAATATCATCTATCCTATCCTGTTCTCTATCCTATACTATCCCCTATCCTATCCAATCCTATATCGTATCCTCTATCCTATCCTATCCTCTATTTTATCCCATTCTCTATCCTATCCTATCCTCTTTCCTATCCTATCCTCTATCCTATCCAATCCTATATCGTAACCTCTATCCTATCCTATCCTCTATCCTATCCAAACCTTTATCCTATCCTATCCTCTATCCTATCCTATCCCCTATCCTATCCTATCCTCTATCCTATCCTCTATCCTATCCTATCCTCTATCCTATCCTATTCTCTATCCTATGCTATCCTCTATCCTATCCTATCCTCTATCCAATGCTATCCTCTATCCTATCCTGTCCTCTATCCTATCCTATCCTCTAGCCTATCCTATCCTCTATCCCATCCTGTCCTCTATCCTATAATATCATCTATCCTATCCTATTCTCTATCCTATCCTATCCTATCCTCTACCGTATCCTATCCTGTATCCGATCCAATCCCCTATCGTATCCTCTATCCTATCCTATTCTCTATCCTATCCTATATCCTATCGTATCCTCTATCCTATCCAATCCTCTATCCTATCCTCTATCCTATCCTATCTAACTTATCCTATCCGCTATCCTATCTTATCGTCTGTCCTATTCTATACTCTATCCTATCCTTTCCGCCATCCTATCCTATCCTGTCCTCTATCGAATCCTATCCTCTATCCTATCCAATCCCCTATCCTATCCTCTATCCGATCCTATCCTGTATCCTATCCTAATCTCCATTCTATCCTCTATCGTATCCTATCCTCTATCCTATCCAGTCCCCTATCCTATCCAATCCCCTATCCTATCCTCTATCGTATCATATCCTCTATAATATCGTATCCTCTATCATATTCTATCCTTTATCCTATAATATCATCTATCCTATCCTATTCTCTATCCTATCCTATCCTCTATCCAATCCTATCCTCTATCGTCTCCTATCCTCTATCGTCTCCTATCCTCTATCCTATCCTCTACCCTATCCTATTCTCTATCCTGTCCAATATCCTATCCTATCCTCTATCCTATCCTATCCTCTATCCGATCCCATCCTCTATCTTATCCTATCCTCTATAATATCGTATCCTCTATCCTATCCTATCCTCTATCCTATAATATCAGCTATCCTGTCCTATTCTCAATCCTATCCTATCCTCTATCCTATCCTATCCTCTATCGTCTCCTATCCTCTATTCTATCCAATCCCCTATCCTATCCTCTATACTATACTATCCTCTATCCTGTCCTATTCTCCATTCTATCCTCTATCCTATCCTATCCTCTATCCTATCCAATCCCCTATCCTATCCAATCCCCTATCCTATTCTCTATCGTATCCCATCCCCTATAATATCGTATCCTCTATCATATTCTATCCTCTATCCCATAATATCCTCAATCGTATCCTATCCTCTATCCTATCCGATCCTCTACCCTATCCTATCCTCTACCCTACCCTATTCTCTATCCTATCCTATCCTCTATCCTATCCAATCCAATATCCTATCCCCTATCGTATCCTATCATCTATCCTATCCTATCCTCTATCCTATCCTATCCTCTATCCTATCCAATCCTCTATCCAATTCTCTATCCGATCCTATCGTCTATCCTATCCTATCCTCTATAATATCGTAACCTTTATCCTATACTATTCTCAATCCTATCCACTCCTTTATACTATAAAATCCTCTATCGTATCCTCTAACCTATCCAATCCCCTATCCTATCCTCTATCCGATCCTATCCTCTATCCTATCCTATCCTCTATCCTATCTAAACCCCTATCCTATCCTATCCTCTATCCTATCCTATCCTATCTATTATTGTATCCTCTATAATATCGTATCCTCCATCCTATCCTATCCTCTTTCCTATCCTATCCTCAATCCTATCGTATCCTCTATAATATCGTATCCTCTATCCTATCCTATCCTCTATCCTATAATATCATCTATCCTATCCTATTCTCTATCCTACCCTATCCTCCATCCTATCCTATCCTCTATCGTCTCCTATCCTCTATCCTATCCCATCCTCTATCCTATCCTTTCTCCTATTCTATCCTATATCCTATCCTATCGACTATCGTCTGCTATATCCTATCCTATCTACTATCCTATCCTATCCTCAATCCTATCCTATCCTCTATCGTCTGCTCTATCCTATCCTATCCACCATCCTATCCTATCCTCTACCCTATCCTATCCTCTATCCTATCCAATCCCCTATCCTATACTCTATCCTATCCTATTCCATCCTATATCCTATCGTATACTCTATCCTATCCTATCCTCTATCCTATCCTCTACCCTATCCTATTCTCTATCCTGTCCAATATCCTATCCTATCCTCTATCCTATCCTATCCTCTATCCGATCCCATCCTCAATCTTATCCTATCCTCTATAATATCGTATCCTCTATCCTATCCTATCCTCTATCCTATAATATCAGCTATCCTGTCCTATTCTCAATCCTATCCTATCCTCTATCCTATCCTATCCTCTATCCTATCCTATCCTCTATCCTATCCTATCCTCTATCCTATCCTCTATACTATACTATCCGCTATCCTATCCTATTCTCCATTCTATCCTCTATCTTATCCTATCCTCTATCCTATCCAATCCCCTATCCTACCCAATCCTCAATCCTATTCTCTACCGTATCCTATCCTCTATAATATTGTATCCTCTATCCTATCCTATCCTCTATCCTATCCTATCCTCTATCCTATCCTATCCTCTATCCTATCCGATCCTCTATCCTATCCTATCCTCTATCCGATCCAATCCTCTATCCTATCCTATCCTCCATAATATAGTATCCTCTATCCTATCCTCTCCACTATCCTATCCTACCCTCAATCCTATCCTATCCTCTATCCTATCCTATCCTCTCTTTTACACTATCCTGTATCCTATCCTATTCCCTATCCGATCCTATCCTCTATCCTAGCCTATCATCTATACTATCCTATCCTCTATCCTATCCTATCCTCTATCCTATCCTATCCTCTATCCTATCCTATTGTCTATCCTATCGTATCCTCAATCCTATCATATCGTCCATCCTATCCTATTCTCTATCCTATCATATCCTTTACCCTACCCTTTCCTCTCTCCTATCCTATCCTCAATCCTATCCTATCCTCTATCCGATCCTATCCTCTATCCTATCTTATCCTCTATAATATCGTATCCTCTATCCTATCCTATCCTCTATCATATAGTATGAGCTATCCTGTCGTATTCTCTATCCTATCCTATCCTCTATCTTATCCTATCCTCTATCGTCTCCTATGCTCTATCCTATCCAATCCCCTATCCTATCCTCTATCCTATCCTAATCTCCATTCTATCCTCTATCGTATCCTATCCTCTATCCTATCCAGTCCCCTATCCTATCCAATCCCCTATCCTATTCTCTATCGTATCATATCCTCTATAATATCGTATCCTCTATCATATTCTATCCTTTATCCTATAATATCCTCTATCCTATCCTATCCTCTACCCTATCCTGTCATCTATCGTCTCCTGTCCTCTATCCTATCAAATCCACCAGCCTATCCTCTAGCCTATCCTATTCTCTATAATATCGTTTCCTCTATCATATCCTATCCTCTTTCCTATAATATTATCTATCCTATTATATTATCTATCCTATCCTCTTCTCTATCATATTCTATCCTCTATCCTATAATATCATCTATCGTATCCTATTCTCTATCCTATCCTATCCTCTATCCAATCCTATCCTCTATCGTCACCTATCCTCTATCGTCTCCTATCCTCTATCCTATCCTCTACCCTATCCTATTCTCTATCCTGTCCTCTATCCTATCCTATCCTCTATCCTATCCTATCCTCTATCCGATCCCATCCTCTATCCGATCCCATCCTCTATCTTATCCTATCCTCTATAATATCGTATCCTCTATCCTATCCTATCCTCTATCCTATAATATCAGCTATCCTATCCTATCCTCTATCCTATCCTATCCTCTATCCTATCCTATCCTCTATCCTATCATCTATACTATACTATCCGCTATCCTATCCTATTCTCCATTCTATCCTCTATCCTATCCTATCCTCTATCCTATCCAATCCCCTATCCTACCCAACCCCCAATCCTATTCTCTACCGTATCCTATCCTCTATAATATCGTATCCTCTATCCTATCCTATCCTCTATCCTATCCTATCCTCTATCCTATCCTATCCTCTATCCCATCCTATCCTCTATCCTATCCTATCCTCTATCCTATCCTATCCTCCATAATATAGTATCCTCTATCTTATCCTATCCACTATCCTATCCTACCCTCAATCCTATCCTATCCTCTATCCTATCCTATCCTCTCTTCTACACTATCCTGTATCCTATCCTATTCCCTATCCGAACCTATCCTCTATCCTAGCCTATCATCTATCCTATCCTATCCTCTATCCTATCCTATTGTCTATCCTATCCTATCCTCTATCCTATCCTATCCTCTATCCTATCCTATCCTCTATCCTATCCTATCCTCTATCGTCTGCTCTATCCTATCCTATCCACTATCCTATCGTATCCTCTTTCCTATCCTATCATCTATCCTATCCTATCCTCTATTATATCCTATCCTCTATCCTATCCTATCCTCTATCGTCTGCTCTATCCTATCCTATCCACTATACTATCCTATCCTCTATCCTATCCTATCCCATCCAATATCCTATCCTATCCTCTATCCTATCCTGTATCCTATCCTATCCGCTATCCTATCCTATCCTCTATCCTATACTATTCTCTAACCTATCCTATCCTCTATCCTATCCTATCCTCTATCCTATCCTATCCTCTATCCTATCCACTATCGTCTCCTATCCTCTATCCTATCCTCTAGCCTATCCTATTCTCTATCCTGTCCTCTATCCTATCCTATCCTATATCATATCCTATCCTCTATCCTATCCAATCCTCTATCCTATCCGATCCTCTATCCTATCCTATCCTCTATAATATCGTATCCTCCATCATATTGTACCCTCTATCCAATAATATCATCTATCCTATCCTATTCACTATCTTATCCTATCCTCTATCCTATCCTATCCTCTATCCTATCCTATTCTCTAACCTATCCTATCCTCTAGCCTATCCTATTCTCTATCCTATCCTCTATCCTATCCTATCCTCTATCCTATCCTATCCTCTATCCTATCCAATCCCCTATCCTATGCTCTATCCGATCCTATCCTCTATAATATCGAATCCTCTATCATATTCTATCCTCTATCCTATAATATCATCTATCCTATCCTATTCTCTATCCTATCCTATCCTCTATCCAATCCTATCCTCTATCGTCTCTTATCCTCTATCCTATCCTCTACCCTATCCTATTCTCTATCCTGTCCAATATCCTATCCTATCCTCTATCCTATCCTATCCGTTATCCGATCCCATCCTCTATCTTATCCTATCCTCTATAATATCGTATGCTCTATCCTATCCTATCCTCTATCCTATAATATCAGCTATCCTGTCCTATTCTCAATCCTATCCTATCCTCTATCGTCTCCTATCCTCTATTCTATCCAATCCCCTATCCTATCCTCTATACTATACTATCCTCTATCCTGTCCTATTCTCCATTCTATCCTCTATCCTATCCTCTCCTCTATCCTATCCAATCCCCTATCCTATCCAATCCCCTATCCTATTCTCTATCGTATCCTATCCTCTATAATATCGTATCCTCTATCATATTCTATCCTCTATCCTATAATATCCTCAATCGTATCCTATCCTCTATCCTATCCTATCCTCTACCCTATCCTATCCTCTACCCTATCCTATTCTCTATCCTATCCTATCCTCTATCCTATCCAATCCAATATCCTATCCCCTATCGTCTCCTATCCTCTATCCTATCCTCTAGCCTATCCTATTCTCTATCCTATCCTCTATCGTATCCTATCATCTATCCTATCCTATCCTCAATCCTATCCTATCCTCTATCCTATCCAATCCTCTATCCAATTCTCTATCCGATCCTATCGTCTATCCTATCCTATCCTCTATAATATCGTATCCTTTATCCTATACTATTCTCAATCCTATCCACTCCTTTATACTATAAAATCCTCTATCGTATCCTCTATCCTATCCAATCCCCTATCCTATCCTCTATCCTATCCCATCCTATCTATTATTGTATCCTCTATAATATCGTATCGTCCATCCTATCCTATCCTCTTTCCTATCCTATCCTCAATCCTATCGTATCCTCTATAATATCGTATCCTCTATCCTATCCTATCCTCTATCCTATAATATCATCTATCCTATCCTATTCTCTATCCTACCCTATCCTCCATCCTATCCTATCCTCTATCGTCTCCTATCCTCTATCCTATCCCATCCTCTATCCTATCCTTTCTCCTATCCTATCCTATCTCCTATCCTATCGACTATCGTCTGCTATATCCTATCCTATCTACTATCCTATCCTGTCCTCAATCCTATCCTATCCTCTATCCGATCCAATCCTCTATCCTATCCTATCCTCCATAATATAGTATCCTCTATCCTATCCTATCCACTATCCTATCCTACCCTCAATCCTATCCTATCCTCTATCCTATCCTATCCTCTATCCTATCCTATTGTCTATCCTATCGTATCCTCTATCCTATCCAATCCACCATCCTATCCTCTAGCCTATCCTATTCTCTATCCTATCCTCTATCGTCTCCTACACTCTATCCTATCCCATTTTCTATCCTATCCTATCCTATCCTATCCTCTATCCTATCCTACCCTCTATCCTATCCTATCCGCTATCCTATCCGCTATCCTATCCTATCCTCTATCCTATACTATTCTCTAACCTATCCTATCCTCTATCCTATCCTCTATCCTATCCTATCCTCTATCCTATCCTATCCTCTATCCTATCCACTATCGTCTCCTATCCTCTATCCTATCCTCTAGCCTATCCTATTCTCTATCCTATTCTCTATCCTATCCTATCCTCTATCCTATCCTATCCTCTATCCTATCCTATCCTCTATCCTATCCTATCCTCTATCCTATCCAATCCGCTATCCTATTGTCTATCCGATCCTATCGTCTATCCTATCCTATCCTCTATAATATCGTATCCTTTATCCTATCCTATCCTCTATCCCATCCAATCCCCTATCCTATCATCTATAATATCGTATCCTCTATCATATTCTATCCTCTATACAATATTAACATCTATCCTATCCTATTCACTATTCTATCGTATCCTCTTTCCTATCCTATCATCTATCCTATCCTATCCTCTATTATATCCTATCCTCTATCCTATCCTATCCTCTATCGTCTGCTCTATCCTATCCTATCCACTATCCTATCGTATCCTCTATCCTATCCTATACCCTATGCCATCCTATCCTCTATCCTATCCTATCCTCTATCCTATCCAATGCCCTATCCTATTCTCTATCCGATCCTATCGTCTATCCTATCCTATCCTCTATCCTATCCAATCCTCTATCCTATCCTCTATCCTATCCTATCCCATCCAATATCCTATCCTATCCTCTATCCTATCCTATCCTCTATCCTATCCTATCCGCTATCCTATCCTATCCTCTATCCTATCCTATCCTCTATCCTATCCTATCCGCTATCCTATCCTATCCTCTATCCTATCCAATGCCCTATCCTATTCTCTATCCGATCCTATCGTCTATCCTATCCTATCCTCTATCCTATCCTATCCTCGATCCGATCCAATCCTCTATCTTATCCTATCCTCTATAATATCGTATCCTCTATCCTATCCTATCCTCTATCCTATAATATCAGGTATCCTGTCCTATTCTCTATCCTATCCTATCCTCTATGCTATCCGATCCTCTACCCTATCCTATTCTCTACCCTATCCTATTCTCTATCCTATCCAATCCTCTATCCTATCCTCTATCGTCTCCCATCCTCTATCCTATCCTCTAGCCTATCCTATTCTCTATCCTATCCTATCCTCTATCCTATCCTATCCTCTATCCTATCCAATCCCCTATCCTATCCTATCCTCTATCCTATCCAATCCCCTATCCTATGCTCTATACGATCCTATCCTCTATAATATCGTATCCTCCATCCTATCCTATCCACTATCCTATCCTACCCTCAATCCTATCCTATCCTCTATCCTATCCTATCCTCTATCCTATCCTATTGTCTATCCTATCGTATCCTCTATCCTATCCAATCCACCATCCTATCCTCTAGCCTATCCTATTCTCTATCCTATCCTCTATCGTCTCCTACACTCTATCCTATCCCATTTTCTATCCTATCCTATCCTATCCTATCCTCTATCCTATCCTACCCTCTATCCTATCCTATCCGCTATCCTATCCGCTATCCTATCCTATCCTCTATCCTATACTATTCTCTAACCTATCCTATCCTCTATCCTATCCTCTATCCTATCCTATCCTCTATCCTATCCTATCCTCTATCCTATCCACTATCGTCTCCTATCCTCTATCCTATCCTCTAGCCTATCCTATTCTCTATCCTATTCTCTATCCTATCCTATCCTCTATCCTATCCTATCCTCTATCCTATCCTATCCTCTATCCTATCCAATCCGCTATCCTATTGTCTATCCGATCCTATCGTCTATCCTATCCTATCCTCTATAATATCGTATCCTTTATCCTATCCTATCCTCTATCCCATCCAATCCCCTATCCTATCATCTATAATATCGTATCCTCTATCATATTCTATCCTCTATACAATATTAACATCTATCCTATCCTATTCACTATTCTATCGTATCCTCTTTCCTATCCTATCATCTATCCTATCCTATCCTCTATTATATCCTATCCTCTATCCTATCCTATCCTCTATCGTCTGCTCTATCCTATCCTATCCACTATCCTATCGTATCCTCTATCCTATCCTATACCCTATGCCATCCTATCCTCTATCCTATCCTATCCTCTATCCTATCCAATGCCCTATCCTCTTCTCTATCCGATCCTATCGTCTATCCTATCCTATCCTCTATCCTATCCAATCCTCTATCCTATCCTCTATCCTATCCTATCCCATCCAATATCCTATCCTATCCTCTATCCTATCCTATATTCTATCCTATCCTATGGTCTATAATATCGTATCCTCTATCCTATCCAATCCACCATCCTATCCTCTAGCCTATCCTATTCTCTATCCTATCCTCTATCGTCTCCTACACTCTATCCTATCCCATTTTCTATCCTATCCTATCCTATCCTCTATCCTATCCTATCCTCTATCCTATCCTATCCGCTATCCTATCCTATCCTCTATCCTATCCTATCCTCTATCCTATCCTATCCGCTATCCTATCCTATCCTCTATCCTATCCAATGCCCTATCCTATTCTCTATCCGATCCTATCGTCTATCCTATCCTATCCTCTATCCTATCCTATCCTCGATCCGATCCAATCCTCTATCTTATCCTATCCTCTATAATATCGTATCCTCTATCCTATCCTATCCTCTATCCTATAATATCAGGTATCCTGTCCTATTCTCTATCCTATCCTATCCTCTATGCTATCCGATCCTCTACCCTATCCTATTCTCTACCCTATCCTATTCTCTATCCTATCCAATCCTCTATCCTATCCTCTATCGTCTCCCATCCTCTATCCTATCCTCTAGCCTATCCTATTCTCTATCCTATCCTATCCTCTATCCTATCCTATCCTCTATCCTATCCAATCCCCTATCCTATCCTATCCTCTATCCTATCCAATCCCCTATCCTATGCTCTATACGATCCTATCCTCTATAATATCGTATCCTCCATCCTATCCTATCCACTATCCTATCCTACCCTCAATCCTATCCTATCCTCTATCCTATCCTATCCTCTATCCTATCCTATTGTCTATCCTATCGTATCCTCTATCCTATCCAATCCACCATCCTATCCTCTAGCCTATCCTATTCTCTATCCTATCCTCTATCGTCTCCTACACTCTATCCTATCCCATTTTCTATCCTATCCTATCCTATCCTATCCTCTATCCTATCCTACCCTCTATCCTATCCTATCCGCTATCCTATCCGCTATCCTATCCTATCCTCTATCCTATACTATTCTCTAACCTATCCTATCCTCTATCCTATCCTCTATCCTATCCTATCCTCTATCCTATCCTATCCTCTATCCTATCCACTATCGTCTCCTATCCTCTATCCTATCCTCTAGCCTATCCTATTCTCTATCCTATTCTCTATCCTATCCTATCCTCTATCCTATCCTATCCTCTATCCTATCCTATCCTCTATCCTATCCAATCCGCTATCCTATTGTCTATCCGATCCTATCGTCTATCCTATCCTATCCTCTATAATATCGTATCCTTTATCCTATCCTATCCTCTATCCCATCCAATCCCCTATCCTATCATCTATAATATCGTATCCTCTATCATATTCTATCCTCTATACAATATTAACATCTATCCTATCCTATTCACTATTCTATCGTATCCTCTTTCCTATCCTATCATCTATCCTATCCTATCCTCTATTATATCCTATCCTCTATCCTATCCTATCCTCTATCGTCTGCTCTATCCTATCCTATCCACTATCCTATCGTATCCTCTATCCTATCCTATACCCTATGCCATCCTATCCTCTATCCTATCCTATCCTCTATCCTATCCAATGCCCTATCCTATTCTCTATCCGATCCTATCGTCTATCCTATCCTATCCTCTATCCTATCCAATCCTCTATCCTATCCTCTATCCTATCCTATCCCATCCAATATCCTATCCTATCCTCTATCCTATCCTATATTCTATCCTATCCTATGGTCTATAATATCGTATCCTCTATCCTATCCAATCCACCATCCTATCCTCTAGCCTATCCTATTCTCTATCCTATCCTCTATCGTCTCCTACACTCTATCCTATCCCATTTTCTATCCTATCCTATCCTATCCTCTATCCTATCCTATCCTCTATCCTATCCTATCCGCTATCCTATCCTATCCTCTATCCTATCCTATCCTCTATCCTATCCTATCCGCTATCCTATCCTATCCTCTATCCTATCCAATGCCCTATCCTATTCTCTATCCGATCCTATCGTCTATCCTATCCTATCCTCTATCCTATCCTATCCTCGATCCGATCCAATCCTCTATCTTATCCTATCCTCTATAATATCGTATCCTCTATCCTATCCTATCCTCTATCCTATAATATCAGCTATCCTGTCCTATTCTCTATCCTATCCTATCCTCTATGCTATCCGATCCTCTACCCTATCCTATTCTCTACCCTATCCTATTCTCTATCCTATCCAATCCTCTATCCTATCCTCTATCGTCTCCCATCCTCTATCCTATCCTCTAGCCTATCCTATTCTCTATCCTATCCTATCCTCTATCCTATCCTATCCTCTATCCTATCCAATCCCCTATCCTATCCTATCCTCTATCCTATCCAATCCCCTATCCTATGCTCTATACGATCCTATCCTCTATAATATCGTATCCTCCATCCTATCCTATGCTCTATCCTATCCTATCCCCTATCCTATCCTATCCTCTATCCTATCCTATCCTCTATCCTATCCTATCCTCTATCCTATCCTATCCTCTATCCTATCCTATCCTCTATCCTATCCTATCCTCTATCCTATCCTATCCTCTATCCTATCCTATCCTCTATCCTATCCTATCCTCTATCCTATCCTATCCTCTATCCTATCCTATCCTCTATCCTATCCTATCCTCTATCCTATCCTATCCTCTATCCTATCCAATGCCCTATCCTATTCTCTATCCGATCCTATCGTCTATCCTATCCTATCCTCTATCCTATCCAATCCTCTATCGTCTCCTATTCTCTATCCTATCCAATCTCCTATCCTATGCTCTATCCGATCCTATCCTCTATAATATCGTATCCTCTATCATATTCTATCCTCTATCCTATAATATCATCTATCCTATCCTATTCTCTATCCTATCCTATCCTCTATCCAATCCTATCCTCTATCATCTCTTATCCTCTATCGTCTCCTATCCTCTATCCTATCCTCTACCCCATCCTATTCTCTATCCTCTCATCTATCCAATCCTATCCTCTATCCTATCCTATCCTCTATCCGATCCCATCCTCTATCTTATCCTATCCTCTATAATATCGTATCCTCTATCCTATCCTATCCTCTATCCTATAATATCAGCTATCCTGTCCTATTCTCTATCCTATCCTATCCTCTATCGTCTCCTATCCTCTATCCTATCCTCTAGCCTATCCTATTCTCTATCCTATTCTCTATCCTATCCTATCCTCTATCCTATCCTATCCTCTATCCTACCCTATCCTCTATCCTATCCTATCCTCTATCCTATCCTATCCTCTATCCTATCCTATCCTCTATCCTATCCTATCCTCTATCCTATCCTATTCTCTATCCTATCCTATCCTCTACCGTCTCCTATCCTCTATCGTCTCCTATCCTCTATCCTATCCTCTACCCTATCCTATCCTCTATCGTCTCCTATCCTCTATTCTATCCAATCCCCTATCCTATTCTCCATTCTATCCTCTATCCTATCCTATCCTCTATCCTATCCAATCCCCTATCCTATCCAATCCCCTATCCTATTCTCTATCGTATCCTATCCTCTATAATATCGTATCCTCTATCATATTCTATCCTCTATCCTATAATATCCTGAATCCTATCCTATCCTCTATGCTATCCGATCCTCTACCCTATCCTATTCTCTACCCTATCCTATTCTCTATCCTGTCCTATCCTCTATCCTATCCAATCCAATATCCTATCCTCTATCGTCTCCTATCCTCTATCCTATCCTCTAGCCTATCCTATTCTCTATCCTATTCTCTATCCTATCCTATTCTCTATCCTATCCTATCCTCTATCCGATCCAATCCCCTATCCTATCATCTATAATATCGTATCATCTATCACATTCTATCCTCTATACAATATTAACATCTATCCTATCCTATTCACTATCCTATCGTATTCTCTTTCCTATCCTATCATCTATCCTATCCTATCCTGTATTATATCCTATCCTCTATCCTATCCTATCCTCTATCGTCTGCTCTATCCTATCCTATCCACTATCCTATCGTATCCTCTTTCCTATCCTATCATCTATCCTATCCTATCCTCTATTATATCCTATCCTCTATCCTATCCTATCCTCTATCGTCTGCTCTATCCTATCCTATCCACTATACTATCCTATCCTCTATCCTATCCTATACCCTATGCTATCCTATCCTCTATCCTATCCTATCCTCTATCCTATCCAATGCCCTATCCTATTCTCTATCCGATTCTATCGTCTATCCTATCCTATCCTCTATCCTATCCAATCCTCTATCCTATCCTGTATCCTATCCTATCCCATCCAATATCCTATCCTATCCTCTATCCTATCCTATACTCTATCATATCCTATGGTCTATAATATCGTATACTCTATCCTATCCAATCCACCATCCTATCCTCTAGCCTATCCTATTCTCTATCCTATCCTCTATCGTCTCCTACACTCTATCCTATCCCATTTTCTATCCTATCCTATCCTATCCTCTATCCTATCCTATCCTCTATCCTATACTATTCTCTAACCTATCCTAACCTCTATCCTATCCTATCCTCTATCCTATCCTATCCTCTATCCTATCCTATCCTCTATCCTATCCTATCCTCTATCCTATCCTATCCTCTATCCTATCCACTATCGTCTCCTATCCTCTATCCTATCCTCTAGCCTATCCTATTCTCTATCCTATTCTCTATCCTATCCTATCCTCTATCCTATCCTATCCTCTATCCTATCCAATCCGCTATCCTATTCTCTATCCGATCCTATCGTCTATCCTATCCTATCCTCTATAATATCGTATCCTTTATCCTATCCTATCCCCTATCCGAACCAATCCCCTATCCTATCATCTATAATATCGTATCCTCTATCATATTCTATCCTCTATACAATATTAACATCTATCCTATCCAATTCACTATCCTATCGTATCCTCTTTCCTATCCTATCATCTATCCTATCCTATCCTCTTTTATATCCTATCCTCTATCCTATCCTATCCTCTATCGTCTGCTCTATCCTATCCTATCCACTATCCTATCGTATCCTCTTTCCTATCCTATCATCTATCCTATCCTATCCTCTATTATATCCTATCCTCTATCCTATCCTATCCTCTATCGTCTGCTCTATCCTATCCCATCCACTATACTATCCTATCCTCTATCCTATCCTATACCCTATGCTATCCTATCCTCTATCCTATCCTATCCTCTATCCTATCCTATTGTCTATCCTATCCTATCCTCTATCCTATGGTATCCTCGATCCTACCATATCCTCTATCCAATCCTATTCTCTATCCTATCCTATCCTCTATCCTATCCTATTCTCTAACCTATCCTATCCTCTATCCTATCCTATCCTCTATCCTATCCTATCCTCTATCCTATCCTCTATCGTCTCCCATCCTCTATCCTATCCTCTAGCCTATCCTATTCTCTATCCTATCCTATCCTCTATCCTATCCTATCCTCTATCCTATCAAATCCCCTATCCTATCCTATCCTCTATCCTATCCTATCCTCTATCCTATCCTATCCTCTATCCTATCCTATCCTCTATCCTATCCTATCCTCTATCCTATCCTATCCTCTATCCTATCCTATCCTCTATCCTATCCTATTCTCTATCGTATCCTCTCCTCTATCCTATCCTATCCTCTATCCTATCCTATCCTCTATCCTATCCTCTCCTCTATCCTATCCTATCCTCTATCCTATCCTATCCTCTATCCGATCCAATCCTCTATCCTATCCTATCCTCCATAATATAGTATCCTCTATCCTATCCTATCCACTATCCTATCCTACCCTCAATCCTATCCTGTCCTCTATCCTAGCCTATCATCTATACTATCCTATCCTCTATCCTATCCTATCCTCTATCCTATCCTATCCTCTATCCTATCCTATTGTCTATCCTATCGTATCCTCAATCCTATCATATCCTCCATCCTATCCTATTCTCTATCCTATCATATCCTTTACCCTACCCTTTCCTCTCTCCTATCCTATCCTCAATCCTATCCTATCCTCTATCCTATCCTATCCACTATCCTATCCTACCCTCAATCCTATCCTATCCTCTATCCTATCCTATCCTCTCTTCTACACTATCCTGTATCCTATCCTATTCCCTATCCGATCCTATCCTCTATCCTAGCCTATCATCTATACTATCCTATCCTCTATCCTATCCTATCCTCTATCCTATCCTATCCTCTATCCTATCAAATCCCCTATCCTATCCTATCCTCTATCCTATCCTATCCTCTATCCTATCCTATCATCTATCCTATCCTATCCTCTATCCTATCCTATTCTCTATCCTATCCTATCCTCTATCCTATCCTATCCTCTATCCTATCCTATCCTCTATCCTATCCTATCCTCTATCCTATCCTATCCTCTATCCTATCCTATCCTCTATCGTCTCCTATTCTCTATCCTATCCAATCTCCTATCCTATGCTCTATCCGATCCTATCCTCTATAATATCGTATCCTCTATCATATTCTATCCTCTATCCTATAATATCATCTATCCTATCCTATTCTCTATCCTATCCTATCCTCTATCCAATCCTATCCTCTATCGTCTCTTATCCTCTATCGTCTCCTATCCTCTATCCTATCCTCTACCCTATCCTATTCTCTATCCTCTCATCTATCCAATCCTATCCTCTATCCTATCCTATCCTCTATCCGATCCCATCCTCTATCTTATCCTATCCTCTATAATATCGTATCCTCTATCCTATCCTATCCTCCATCCTATAATATCAGCTATCCTGTCCTATTCTCTATCCTATCCTATCCTCGATCCTATCCTATCCTCTATCGTCTCCTATCCTCTATTCTATCCAATCCCCTATCCTATCCTCTACCCTATACTATCCTCTATCCTATCCTATTCTCCATTCTATCCTCTATCCTATCCTATTCTCCATTCTATCCTCTATCCTATCCTATCCTCTATCCTATCCAATCCCCTATCCTATCCAATCCCCTATCCTATTCTCTATCGTATCCTATCCTCTATAATATCGTATCCTCTATCATATTCTATCCTCTATCCTATAATATCCTCAAACCTATCCTATCCTGTATGCTATCCGATACTCTACCCTATCCTATTCTCTACCCTATCCTATTCTCTATCCTGTCCTATCCTCTATCCTATCCAATCCAATATCCTATCCTCTATCGTCTCCTATCCTCTATCCTATCCTCTAGCCTATCCTATTCTCTATCCTATTCTCTATCCTATCCTATCCTCTATCCTATCCTATCCTCTATCCTATCCTATCCTCTATCCGATCCAATCCCCTATCCTATCATCTATAATATCGTATCCTCTATCATATTCTATCCTCTATACAATATTAACATCTATCCTATCCTATTCACTATCCTATCGTATCCTCTTTCCTATCCTATCATCTATCCTATCCTATCCTCTATTATATCCTATCCTCTATCCTATCCTATCCTCTATCGTCTGCTCTATCCTATCATATCCACTATACTATCCTATCCTCTATCCTATCCTATACCCTATGCTATCCTATCCTCTATCCTATCCTATCCTCTATCATATCCAATGCCCTATCCTATTCTCTATCCGATCCTATCGTCTATCCTATCCTATCCTCTATCCTATCCAATCCTCTATCCTATCCTCTATCCTATCCTATCCCATCCAATATCCTATCCTATCCTCTATCCTATCCTATGGTCTATAATATCGTATCCTCTATCCTATCCAATCCACCATCCTATCCTCTAGATTATCCTATTCTCTATCCTATCCTCTATCGTCTCCTACACTCTATCCTATCCCATTTTCTATCCTATCCTATCCTATCCTCTATCCTATCCTATCCTCTATCCTATCCTATCCTCTATCCTATCCACTATCGTCTCCTATCCTCTATCCTATCCTCTAGCCTATCCTATTCTCTATCCTGTCCTCTATCCTATCCAATCCCCTATCCTATCCTCTATCCGATCCTATCCTCTATCCTATCCTATCCTCTATCCTATCTAAACCCCTATCCGATCCTATCCTCTATCCTAGCCTATCATCTATACTATAATATCAGCTATCCTATCCTATCCTCTATCCTATCCTATCCTCTATCCTATCCTATCCTCTATCCTATCCTATCCTCTATCCTATCCTATCCTCTATCCTATCCTATCCTCTATCCTATCCTATCCTCTATCCTATCCTATCCTCTATCCTATCCTATCCTGTATCCTATCCTATCCTCTATCCTATAATATCAGCTATCCTGTCCTATTCTCTATCCTATCCTATCCTCGATCCTATCCTATCCTCTATCGTCTCCTATCCTCTATTCTATCCAATCCCCTATCCTATCCTCTACCCTATACTGTCCTCTATCCTATCCTATTCTCCATTCTATCCTCTATCCTATCCTATCCTCTATCCTATCCAATCCCCTATCCTATCCAATCCCCTATCCTATTCTCTATCGTATCCTATCCTCTATAATATCGTATCCTCTATCATATTCTATCCTCTATCCTATAATATCCTCAAACCTATCCTATCCTGTATGCTATCCGATACTCTACCCTATCCTATTCTCTACCCTATCCTATTCTCTATCCTGTCCTATCCTCTATCCTATCCAATCCAATATCCTATCCTCTATCGTCTCCTATCCTCTATCCTATCCTCTAGCCTATCCTATTCTCTATCCTATTCTCTATCCTATCCTATCATCTATCCTATCCTATCCTCTATCCGATCCAATCCCCTATCCTATCATCTATAATATCGTATCCTCTATCATATTCTATCCTCTATACAAAATTAACATCTATCCTATCCTATTCACTATCCTATCGTATCCTCTTTCCTATCCTATCATCTATCCTATCCTATCCTCTATTATATCCTATCCTCTATCCTATCCTATCCTCTATCGTCTGCTCTATCCTATCCTATCCACTATACTATCCTATCCTCTATCCTATCCTATACCCTATGCTATCCTATCCTCTATCCTATCCTATCCTCTATCATATCCAATATCCTATCCTATCCTCTATCCTATCCTATACTCTATCCTATCCTATGGTCTATAATATCGTATCCTCTATCCTATCCAATCCACCATCCTATCCTCTAGCCTATCCTATTCTCTATCCTATCCTCTATCGTCTCCTACACTCTATCCTATCCCATTTTCTATCCTATCCTATCCTATCCTCTATCCTATCCTATCCTCTATCCTATCCTATCCTCTATCCTATCCTATCCGCTATCCTATCCTATCCTCTATCCTATACTATTCTCTAACCTATCCTATCCTCTATCCTATCCTATCCTCTATCCTATCCTATCCTCTATCCTATCCACTATCGTCTCCTATCCTCTATCCTATCCTGTATCCTATCCTATTCTCTATCCTGTCCTCTATCCTATCCTATCCTATATCATATCCTATCCTCTATCCTATCCAATCCTCTATCCTATCCGATCCTCTATCCTATCCTATCCTCTATAATATCGTATCCTCCATCATATTGTACCCTCTATCCAATAATATCATCTATCCTATCCTATTCACTATCTTATCCTATCCTCTATCCTATCCTATCCTCTATCCTGTCCTATTCTCCATTCTATCCTCTATCCTATCCTATCCTCTATCCTACCCAATCCCCTATCCTATCCAATCCCCTATCCTATTCTCTATCGTATCACATCCTCTATAATATCGTATCCTCTATCATATTCTATCCTCTATCCTATAATATCCTCAATCGTGTCCTATCCTCTATCGTCTCCTATCCTCTATCCTATCCCATCCTCTATCCTATTCTTTCTCCTATCCTATCCTCAATCCTATCCTATCCTCTATCGTCTGCTCTATCCTATCCTATCCACCATCCTATCCTATCCTCTACCCTATCCTATCCTCTATCCTATCCAATCCCCTATCCTATCCTCTATCCTATCCTATCCCATCCTATATCCTATCGTATACTCTATCCTATCCTATCCTCTATCCTATCCTCTACCCTATCCTATTCTCTATCCTGTCCAATATCCTATCCTATCCTCTATCCTATCCTATCCTCTATCCGATCACATCCTCTATCTTATCCTATCCTCTATAATATCGTATCCTCTATCCTATCCTATCCTCTATCCTATAATATCAGCTATCCTGTCCTATTCTCAATCCTATCCTATCCTCTATCCTATCCTATCCTCTATCGTCTCCTATCCTCTATTCTATCCAATCCCCTATCCTATCCTCTATACTATACTATCTTCTATCCTGTCCTATTCTCCATTCTATCCTCTATCCTATCCTATCCTCTATCCTATCCAATCCCCTATCCTATCCAACCCCCTATCCTATTCTCTATCGTATCCCATCCTCTATAATATCGTATCCTCTGTCATATTCTATCCTCTATCCTATAATATCCTCAATCGTATCCTATCCTCTATCCTATCCGATCCTCTACCCTATCCTATCCTCTACCCTATCCTATTCTCTATCCTATCCTATCCTCTATCCTATCCAATCCAATATCCTATCCCCTATCGTCTCCTATCCTCTATCCTATCCTCTAGCCTATCCTATTCTCTATCCTATCCTCTATCGTATCCTATCATCTATCCTATCCTATCCTCTATCCTATCCAATCCTCTATCCTATCCAATCCTCTATCCAATTCTCTATCCGATCCTGTCGTCTATCCTATCCTATCCTCTATAATATCGTATCCTTTATCCTATACTATTCTCAATCCTATCCACTCCTTTATACTATAAAATCCTCTATCGTATCCTTTATCCTATCCAATCCCCTATCCTATCCTCTATCCGATCCTATCCTCTATCCTATCCTATCCTCTATCCTATCTAAACCCCTATCCTATCCTATCCTCTATCCTATCCTATCCTATCTATTATTGTATCCTCTATAATATCGTATCCTCCATCCTATCCTATCCTCTTTCCTATCCTATCCTCAATCCTATCGTATCCTCTATAATATCGTATCCTCTATCCTATCCTATCCTCTATCCAATAATATCATCTATCCTATCCTATTCTCTATCCTACCCTATCCTCCATCCTATCCTATCCTCTATCGTCGCCTATCCTCTATCCTATCCCATCCTCTATCCTCTCCTTTCTCCTATCCTATCCCATCCTCTATCCTATCCTCTACCCTATCCTATTCTCTATCCTGTCCAATATCCTATCCTATCCTCTATCCTATCCTCTACCCTATCCTATTCTCTATCCTGTCCAATATCCTATCCTATCCTCTATCCTATCCTATCCTCTATCCGATCCCATCCTCTATCTTATCCTATCCTCTACCCTATCCTATTCTCTATCGTATCCTATCCTCTATCCTATCCAATCCAATATCCTATCCCCTATCGTCTCCTATCCTCTATCGTCTCCTATCCTCTATTCTATCCAATCCCCTATCCTATCCTCTATCCTGTCCTATTCTCCATTCTATCCTCTATCCTATCCTATCCTCTATCCTATCCAATCCCCTATCCTATCCTCTATCCGATCCTATCCTCTATCCTATCCTATCCTCTATCCTATCTAAACCCCTATCCTATCCTATCCTCTATCCTATCCTATCCTATCTATTATTGTATCCTCTATAATATCGTATCCTCCATCCTATCCTATCCTCTTTCCTATCCTATCCTCAATCCTATCGTATCCGCTATAATATCGTATCCTCTATCCTATCCTATCCTCTATCCTATAATATCATCTATCCTATCCTATTCTCTATCCTACCCTATCCTCCATCCTATCCTATCCTCTATCGTCTCCTATCCTCTATCCTATCCCATCCTCTATCCTATCCTTTCTCCTATCCTATCCTATATCATATCCTATCGACTATCGTTTGCTATATCCTATCCTATCTACTATCCTATCCTATCCTCAATCCTATCCTATCCTCTATCGTCTGCTCTATCCTATCCTATCCACCATCCTATCGTATCCTCTACCCTATCCTATCCTCTGTCGTCTCCTATCCTCTATTCTATCCAATCCCCTATCCTATCCTCTATACTATACTATCCTCTATCCTGTCCTATTCTCCATTCTATCCTCTATCCTATCCTATCCTCTATCCTATCCTATCCTCTATCCTATCCACTATCGTCTCCTATCCTCTATCCTATCCTGTATCCTATCCTATTCTCTATCCTGTCCTCTATCCTATCCTATCCTATATCATATCCTATCCTCTATCCTATCCAATCCTCTATCCTATCCGATCCTCTATCCTATCCTATCCTCTATAATATCGTATCCTCCATCATATTGTACCCTCTATCCAATAATATCATCTATCCTATCCTATTCACTATCTTATCCTATCCTCTATCCTATCCTATCCTCTATCCTGTCCTATTCTCCATTCTATCCTCTATCCTATCCTATCCTCTATCCTACCCAATCCCCTATCCTATCCAATCCCCTATCCTATTCTCTATCGTATCACATCCTCTATAATATCGTATCCTCTATCATATTCTATCCTCTATCCTATAATATCCTCAATCGTGTCCTATCCTCTATCGTCTCCTATCCTCTATCCTATCCCATCCTCTATCCTATTCTTTCTCCTATCCTATCCTCAATCCTATCCTATCCTCTATCGTCTGCTCTATCCTATCCTATCCACCATCCTATCCTATCCTCTACCCTATCCTATCCTCTATCCTATCCAATCCCCTATCCTATCCTCTATCCTATCCTATCCCATCCTATATCCTATCGTATACTCTATCCTATCCTATCCTCTATCCTATCCTCTACCCTATCCTATTCTCTATCCTGTCCAATATCCTATCCTATCCTCTATCCTATCCTATCCTCTATCCGATCACATCCTCTATCTTATCCTATCCTCTATAATATCGTATCCTCTATCCTATCCTATCCTCTATCCTATAATATCAGCTATCCTGTCCTATTCTCAATCCTATCCTATCCTCTATCCTATCCTATCCTCTATCGTCTCCTATCCTCTATTCTATCCAATCCCCTATCCTATCCTCTATACTATACTATCTTCTATCCTGTCCTATTCTCCATTCTATCCTCTATCCTATCCTATCCTCTATCCTATCCAATCCCCTATCCTATCCAACCCCCTATCCTATTCTCTATCGTATCCCATCCTCTATAATATCGTATCCTCTGTCATATTCTATCCTCTATCCTATAATATCCTCAATCGTATCCTATCCTCTATCCTATCCGATCCTCTACCCTATCCTATCCTCTACCCTATCCTATTCTCTATCCTATCCTATCCTCTATCCTATCCAATCCAATATCCTATCCCCTATCGTCTCCTATCCTCTATCCTATCCTCTAGCCTATCCTATTCTCTATCCTATCCTCTATCGTATCCTATCATCTATCCTATCCTATCCTCTATCCTATCCAATCCTCTATCCTATCCAATCCTCTATCCAATTCTCTATCCGATCCTGTCGTCTATCC